>NC_041407.2:33937191-33997328 GCF_900747795.2 Erpetoichthys calabaricus
ACCAGTTATTCCACGAGGGAGACCAGCAGATGAACTCAACGCGTGTTTAAAATCCATGCTTCTCCCACGCTCGGTTATATGTCGCGTGTTCTCGGGTAGGTGCACCAAAAAATGTATACATTTAAGCATGTAATGGGCAAACAAAAAATTAGGTATACCTGAAGGCACTGCAGTAGTACTTAATGTAACTTTACTTCTTAAATGTTAATGTTTTACTGTTTAATAATTTATACGCTTCTTATATGTTGTTCCAATTCTTTTATCAAAATACCACTGACAGCGCAATGCACGATAACATGGAGTGAATACACCATACGCATCCGCCCACGGCTGCCCTGCTGTGCGCAGATAGGAGTTGATTCTACAATAAAATAAAGATAAAAAGAGTAAAACAATCATCACCCATAAAGCGTGTATGTGTGTATATATGTGTATATATATATATGTTGATATGTGGATGTGTATATGTATATATATATATATATATATATATATATATATATATATATATATGTGTATATGTATATGTATATATATGTTTATATGTGTGTGTGTGTGTATTTTATATATATAAAACACAGCAACACTCATAACAATGACAACACAATTACATTGACAATCATGTTACGTTATTTTTAAAATGTTTCCTTTTTTTTTCATAACCTCTTTAACACACTACTTCTCCGCTGCGAAGCGCGGGTATTTTGCTAGTGTATATATATATATATATATATATATATATATATATATATATATATATATATATATATATATACACATATATATATATACATATACACTGTGGAGGATTGCCGGCTTCCCAGTCCAGCCCTCACCCCCAGGCCGCTAGGAGGAGCCCTCCGGACAGCATATTCGTGCCCCAAGTTCCAGCAGGGCCTCATGGACTTTGTAGTGTTGTGACACAGCCCTGCTGGATACCTTGGGGGCTGCCAGGAGTCGCTGTAGGGGGGCTAGTGGGCTCTTGTGTGCCCTATAACCCGGGAGTGCGTCATAGTCACGTGACCGGAAGAAACGACGTACTCCCGGGATGAAGAAGAGGACTGTTTGCCCTGACCCGGAAGGAAAATGGGCTTGTGGGTTTGGCCAGGAACCACTTCCGGGTCAGGGGCTATAAAAGGATTGTGGGAAGCCCAGAACACTGAGCTGAGCTGGGAGGTAGGGTGGCGATGTGTCTGGGCGAGGAGGATTGTTGGTTTATAGAGAATTGTAGTTATATGAGTAGTGTGGTGTGTGGAGTGCTTTGTGCACAGTGTAATAATAAAAAGAAGATTTATTATACTTTCACCTGGTTATCAGAGTGGTACCTGAGGGTTCAAGAGGTGGACAAAAGCCTTAACTGCTACAACACATATATATCTACATATACACATATACACATATATATATATATATATATATATATATACACATATACACATATATATATTTGCAGTTGGAGATCCACAAAGGGAGAAAAAACGAATCACGTATCATAAAATAGTTTTATTCCTGAGCTTTCAACCCCTATCAGGGGTCTTCATCAGAGGATAATGCTTAGACTTACAAGAATCAAAGGCAATATATAGCATTACATTCAGTATTGGGGGGAGGATGGGGGGGTGGGTGGCAGTGACTAAGTCAGTATGATCAAGGGGGGGGGTGTATCGTTTAATTAAAGTGCATATGTCCTTCTTAAGTTGGCATATGCTGGGTTTATGTCCAAGTGTCTGTTGATAGCGTTTTCATCTGATAGCCAAGACTCGGCCAACTCTCTGGCGCTTTTTGTACTGGCCTTAAATTTTACTTTTACGTTGTCCCAGTTGAATGTGTGTCCTGTCGATTTAGTATGTGCATATATCAAAGACAGTGCGTCCTTTCTTCTGACGGCGTTGCGATGTTCCTGTACACGTGTTGAGATTTTTTTTGACGTTTGTCCTATGTATACAGCATCCCCCCCCAATACTGAATGTGATGCTATATATTGCCTTTGATTCTTGTAAGTCTAAGCATTATCCTCTGATGAAGACCCCTGATAGGGGTTGAAAGCTCAGGAATAAAACTATTTTATGATACGTGATTCGTTTTTTCTCCCTTTGGGGATCTCCAACTGCAAATATGCAAACCGTATCACAGACTTTCTCTTCCATTCACATATATATATATATATATTTATACATATACACATATATTATATATATATATACACATAATTTAAATCAGATGAAGTTTCTCCAATGCTGTCTTTAATTAGTTGTGTTAGTGAATTAAAGGAGTGGATGAATAAGAACTACTTGTCTTTAAATACAGATAAAACAGAGATGTTAATTGTTGGAGGGAATGATGCCGATCACAACAATATTTTGTCATCATTTAACTCAGTGGGAATCCCAGTCAATTTTACTGAATCAGCCCGCAGTCTAGGAGTTATCTTTGACTCTAGCATGTCATTTAAAGCGCATATTACAAAGTTGTCCAAAACATGTTTCTTCCATCTTAAAAATGTTAGGAAATTAAGGTGCTTTTTAAATAAACAGGATTCTGAGAAACTAATTCATGCATTTATCTCTAGTAGGATTGACTACTGCAATGCGGTGTTCACTGGATGTTCAAACTGTTCTTTATACAGCCTCCAGTTAATCCAAAATGCGGCTGCGAGAATTATTTCAAGAACAAGAAAATACGATCACATAACTCCAGTTCTTAAATCCTTACACTGGCTCCCGGTTAAGTTTAGGGCAGATTTCAAAATCCTTCTTTTAACATATAAAGCATTAAATGGTCGAGGTCCGGCTTACTTGTCTGAACTTATCATGAGTTACAAACCTGAGCGCACATTAAGATCTGAAGATGCCAGTCTGCTTATGATTCCAAGGATTAATAAAATAACAGTGGGAGGTCGAGCTTTTAGTTACAGGGGGGCAGCTGAACTCTCAGCAGAGCAGAAATGGACTTTGTGCTGCTTCTGCCAAAATGCCTGCTTGTCGCTCTGTGCTTTCAGAAGGAGGAGTGTGTGTGCGTGCGTGTGTGTGTGTGTGTGTGTGTGTGTGTGTGTGTGTGAGGGCTGAACGCACGTTCGCTCAAACCCCCCACCCCGGAGGCGCAGTCCACTTCGCATTGTCAAGGGGGTGGGGAGCTGAATGAATGCTAAGGAGAAGTGGACTTTGTGCTGGCTTTGTGCTGCTTGTCGCTCTGCGTGTCAATAATTTAAAAGCCTGTACAATCAGGCTTTTAGGTGTACATCACCTATTTTCCTGTCTCACTGTCTTGTCTTGCGTGAAGATAAAATGTTTTATAATAGTGAGATGTTACTCATATCCTTAGCCCGACATCCACATATCATATGTGTTAACAAAGTGTGTTTTATAAGTTTACATGTGTTTGAAGCATGTGGGATGGGTATTTTAAGGCTTAAACTATAAAAATGTTTATTTATATGGTCTTTCTATATCGCGGATTTTCTCCTGTTGCTGATGGGTCTGGAACATAACTTCCGCGATAGGCGGGCAATCACTTGTATTTAAAAACCCGCAAAGTCGTGAATCTGCGAAAAGTGAACCGCGAAGTAGCAAGGGAATACTGTACACACACACATATATATATATATATATATTCACGGCATTCGAAGTCTGTGTCACAATCTGTTAGTGTGGGTGGTTACGCTTTGTGGTTGGCCAGCAATCAGCTAACATCCGCCACGGTGCCCTCAGTTTGTGAAGAGCAGATCATAGAATGGTTGCAATAGTTTACTGTCAAATAAATGCAAAGAGTACACGACACGTGTTTCGCCCTCATTCTGATATATACACACACATATACAGTGGGTACGGAAAGTATTCAGACCCCCTTCAATTTTTCACTCTTTGTCATATTGCAGCCATTTGCTAAAATCATTTAAATTAATTTTTTCCCTCATTAATGTACACACAGCACCCCATATTGACAGACAAAAAAAAGAATTTTTGAAATTGTTGCAGATTTATTAAAAAAGAAAAACTGAAATATCACATGGTCCTAAGTATTCAGACCCTTTGCTCAGTATTTAGTAGAAGCACCCTTTTGAGCTAATACAGCCATGAGTCTTCTTGGGAAAAATGCAACAAGTTTTTCACACCTGGATTTGGGGATCCTCTGCCATTCCTCCTTGCAGATCCTCTCCAGTTCTGTCAGGTTGGATGGTAAACGTTGGTGGACAGCCATTTTTAGGTCTCTCCAGAGATGCTCAATTAGGTTTAAGTCAGGGCTCTGGCTGGGCCATTCAAGAACAGTCACAGAGTTGTTGTGAAGCCACTGCTTCGTTATTTTAGCTGTGTGCTTAGGGTCATTGTCTTGTTGGAAGGTAAACCTTCGGCCCAGTCTGAGGTCTTTAGCACTCTGGAGAAGGTTTTTGTCCAGGATATCCCTGTACTTGGCCGCATTCATCTTTCCCTCGATTGCAACCAGTCGTCCTGTCCCTGCAGCTGAAAAACACCCCCACAGCATGATGCTGCCACCGCCATGCTTCACTGTGGGGACTGTATTGGACAAGTGATGAGCAGTGCCTGGTTGTCTCTATATATACATACATATACACACATACATGCACTTACAATAACATAGAAATCAATATAAACAACATTAACATCATTATCATATGAGAATATGAAGTAATATATAAGAAGCACATTTCATATAAATATAAATTATTAAACAGTAAAATCTTCTTCTATAATTTGCTACCGTGGCTATTCGTTTGTCTGTCCAGGATTTTAAATCACCTGTAGCTCGCAAACCGTTTCACCTATTGACTTGAAATCTGGTACACATATAGTACGTCATGTCTACTAATCGCTTTATGGGTGATGATTGTATTACTCTTTTTATCTTTATTTTATTTTATTGTAGAATCAACTCCTATCTGCGCACACCAGGGCGGCCATGGGCGGATGCGTATGGTGTATTCACTCCATGTTATCGTGCATTGCGCTGTCACTGGTATTTTGATAAAAGAATTTGAACAACATATAAGAAGCGTATAAATTATTAAACAGTAAAACATTAACATTTAAGAAGTAAAGTTACATTGAGTACTACTGCAGTGCCTTCGGGTATACCTCATTTTTTGTTTGCCCATTACATGCTTAAATGTATAAATTTTTTGGTGTACCTACCCGAGAAAACGCGACATATAACCGACCGTGGGAGAAGCATGGATTTTAAACACGCGTTGAGTTCATCTGCTGGTCTCCCTCGTGGAATAACTGGTAATGTTTGACTAAAATCTACAGCGAGTAAAATGACATTACCTCCTATTTTTTTTTTTTTACGATCTCTGAGATCTTGCTTTTTTCGGTTCAAGGCTTCATAAGCTCTTTTATGTTCCATGGTGTACTTATCCCAAACCATCATCTTTGAATGTTGCAAGACTTTCACCTTGTATGTAGATCGGGGTAATTACATTCATTGCATTCCTAGTCTGAATCACAATCTGATTGTATGGGTGGTTACCTGGCAGGTAACGCTTATGCTTGGTCATCAAGTCTTCTAACATCCGCCACGTGCCCTCTTTTAATTGCGAGAAGCAGATGTATATAGCCAAATTCTCGCGCTTCGTTGCGGCGAAGTACTGCTTTTAATTTTTTATTAAGAAGAAAAGAAAACCTTTTTAAACGGATCGAAAATATACCATTAACAATTTGTTAAGGATCTGTTTTTTTGTGATCCTCCCTTTTCACAGCTGTCGCGCTACGGCGTGTGTTTCGTTTATTTGACAGTATGTAGATCATGGTAATTACATTCATGGCATTCGTTTTCTGAATCACAATCTGATTGTATGGGTGGTTACCTGCCCAGTTACGCTTGTGGTTGGTCAGCAAGTCGCCTTATGTCCGCCACGTGCCCTCTTTCTGTTCCCAGAAGCAGATCATAGAATGGTTTTAATAGTTTACTTTCAAATAATGCAAAGAGTATGCAACACGCGTTTCTCCCTAATTCTGGGCTCATCAGGCGTACACACTCACTGCATCCCCTCTCAGGAATCGAGTCTCTATCGTCAGCGCCAGAGTTGAAGCCCCTAACGTTGCGGTCAGCAAGTCGGCTAACATCCTCCATGTGCCGTCTTTCAGTTGCGAGAAGCAGATCATAGAATGGTTGAAATTGTTTACTTTCAAATTATGCAAAGAGTACGCGACACGTGTTTCACCGTAATTCTGTGCTCTTCATGCGTACACACTCATTGCATCCCCTCTCGGGAATCGAATCTCGAACGTCAGCGCCAGAGGTGAAGCCCCTAACGTTGCGCTACGGCGTGTGGTTCATTTATACCTCGTGTCTTCTCATTAAACTTTTATCTTGCGAATATGTTATTGCAATCCGCAGCGGGAGCGTTTCTATAAACTTAATTTAAACTTACGTTTTACACCGTGCTTTGTTTCCCTTATGAAGATGGTTGTATGCTTCACTCGCTCGCTTCTTATTGTTTCGCTCCCTTCTCAATTGTTTAATGAATTTTTTGTTCTTCGCTGTTTGCGGCTCTTCCTTCATTTCTCCCTACTGCGTTCACAGTCTTTTCACGTGATTACGTGGGAGGCGTGATGACGTGACACTCAACTCCGCCTCCCACGGCCATCGAGCTGCCGTCCATTACAGTATATTGTCAAAAAAGAGGTTCCAGTTATGACCATTACGCGTTGAATTTCGAAATGAAACCTGCCTAACTTTTGTAAGTAAGCTGTAAGGAATCAGCCTGCCAAATTTCAGCCTTCCACCTACACGGGAAGTTGGAGAATTAGTGATGAGTGAGTGAGTGAGTCAGTCAGTCAGTGAGTCAGTGAGGGCTTTGCCTTTTATTAATTAGTATAGATAATAGATAGAATGTAGCAGCCATTGGTCCTCTTTTTTTGGCTATGGTGTGGCTTTATTTTGTTTTGCATAATTTCTTAATCTTATTTGTAAGTCTTCATGTTTAGGGTTGCTCTGTCTTGATGACTTCTCAAGTCCTAAAAATTAAGTCTCTTTACACCTGAAAAAGTTTTTATCTTGTAGCCTCTTGTTGTGAGCATTAATGACTAAATTTGTGCGTAATACTTATGCAACATAACCACGTTAAATGCTCTCAGACATTATTCAATTTGAGCTATATGAAAAGGTAATGTATATACAGTGGTGTGAAAAACTATTTGCCCCCTTCCTGATTTCTTATTCTTTTGCATGTTTGTCACACAAAACGTTTCTGATCATCAAACACATTTAACCATTAGTCAAATATAACACAAGTAAACACAAAATGCAGTTTGTAAATGGTGGTTTTTATTATTTAGGGAGAAAAAAAAATCCAAACCTACATGGCCCTGTGTGAAAAAGTAATTGCCCCCTGAACCTAATAACTGGTTGGGCCACCCTTAGCAGCAATAACTGCAATCAAGCGTTTGCGATAACTTGCAATGAGTCTTTTACAGCGCTCTGGAGGAATTTTGGCCCACTCATCTTTGCAAAATTGTTGTAATTCAGCTTTATTTGAGGGTTTTCTAGCATGAACCGCCTTTTTAAGGTCATGCCATAGCATCTCAATTGGATTCAGGTCAGGACTTTGACTAGGCCACTCCAAAGTCTTCATTTTGTTTTTCTTCAGCCATTCAGAGGTGGATTTGCTGGTGTGTTTTGGGTCATTGTCCTGTTGCAGCACCCAAGATCGCTTCAGCTTGAGTTGACGAACAGATGGCCGGACATTCTCCTTCAGGATTTTTTGGTAGACAGTAGAATTCATGGTTCCATCTATCACAGCAAGCCTTCCAGGTCCTGAAGCAGCAAAACAACCCCAGACCATCACACTACCACCACCATATTTTACTGTTGGTATGATGTTCTTTTTCTGAAATGCTGTGTTCCTTTTACGCCAGATGTAACGGGACATTTGCCTTCCAAAAAGTTCAACTTTTGTCTCATCAGTCCACAAGGTATTTTCCCAAAAGTCTTGGCAATCATTGAGATGTTTCTTAGCAAAATTGAGACGAGCCCTAATGTTCTTTTTGCTTAACAGTGGTTTGCGTCTTGGAAATCTGCCATGCAGGCCGTTTTTGCCCAGTCTCTTTCTTATGGTGGAGTCGTGAACACTGACCTTAATTGATGCAAGTGAGGCCTGCAGTTCTTTAGACGTTGTCCTGGGGTCTTTTGTGACCTCTCGGATGAGTCGTCTCTGCGCTCTTGGGGTAATTTTGGTCGGCCGGCCACTCCTGGGAAGGTTCACCACTGTTCCATGTTTTTGCCATTTGTGGATAATGGCTCTCACTGTGGTTCGCTGGAGTCCCAAAGCTTTAGAAATGGCTTTATAACCTTTACCAGACTGATAGATCTCAATTATTTCTGTTCTCATTTGTTCCTGAATTTCTTTGGATCTTGGCATGATGTCTAGCTTTTGAGGTGCTTTTGGTCTACTTCTCTGTGTCAGGCAGCTCCTATTTAAGTGATTTCTTGATTGAAACAGGTGTGGCAGTAATCAGGCCTGGGGGTGGCTACGGAAATTGAACTCAGGTGTGATACACCACAGTTAGGTTATTTTTTAACAAGGGGGCAATTACTTTTTCACACAGGGCCATGTAGGTTTGGATTTTTTTTTCTCCCTAAATAATAAACACCATCATTTAAAAACTGCATTTTGTGTTTACTTGTGTTATATTTGACTAATGGTTAAATGTGTTTGATGATCAGAAACATTTTGTGTGAGAAACATGCAAAAGAATAAGAAATCAGGAAGGGGGCAAATAGTTTTTCACACCACTGTATTTCTGGTCATCATTATTAAAATACAGTGATGTATACATTCAAACTCTGTCAGCAAGTGAAATGGTGTTTATATACAGTATAACCTGGATCGCTTTAAAGAGTTGTTCAAGTCATCGTTGTTGGTAAAAAGATAATGATGCTGCACATGCACTGCCTAAATTTCTCCTCTGCCTAAGAAAGTATTTTTTTCTTAGTGCATTTTTCAAACAACCAGTTTTTCTTTTTTTTGGTGACAGGAGGCTAACCAGATTCTCTTCTTATGTAAGTCTCTATGGCTCAGAAATACCCCTTGTCATTAAAAAAAAAAAAACACGCCTCAGTTATTGGTCAAGAGTATTATGATTAGTTAATGAGAAAAATGTTTCCCCCCCCCCCTTATGGAAGTGATCTCAACAGATTGAGATCCAAGCCTAGCTGCACAAGAGAAGATGCATGTCTTTATAAATTACAGTAAATACTAGTGCCCATAAGTATAAAAAAAATGATATTAGCCTTGTCAAACTGTCTTGCATGTTAAATGATCTCTAGTTTAAATATGTGATCTTTGTAGATATTCTTCTCTGTTAAGTCAGTCTGACATACTGTTCAGAAAAACACATGCACAGATTTTGCCATATCTTCTATTAATTTTTGTGTGTTTCTTCAAATACCGTATATGTTTCAATAGATTGCAGAAGTAAATATGTTGCCTTAGATTAGTAAAAGCTGTCAAGAATTCGGTTTTATCATAAAAAATAGATAATAACAATTAACTCAATGAATATTAATCACATTATGATGTAGTTACTTTAATTTTTACTTTTATTCAATTGGGTTTCTGCCAACATGGAAATGAAGCTTCTGTAACAAAAAATACTAATGATAATTTGATAAATCTTATAGATAAATTTGTGTATGATGTAATATTTTACTTTATATTTATTTGTAAGAGTTGTAGGTAGAGTTTATTTCCTGCTCTGTTGATGCAGGAATATTAGTTAGGGTGAAGCAGATTCTGAAGGAAATATGTCAGCTTTACTTTGCAGTATAAGCTACAATTGCAACAAACTGTCTATGTTTGATTTTAGACGACATTACTTTGACTGTTGATGGAAAGGACACATATGAAGAAGTTAAGAAGGCTGGTCGTTACAGGTAATAATTAGGGGTTTTATATTTTATGCTGCTACCATATTTTGAGTTAGGTTATGAAGCACTGAATATTTTCATTCTCTTCAGTAAGTGGAATGCTGTGACCTATTAGTGTTATCACCAGATATAATTTTAAGGAATTTTTATAAGGTTGCTTACAGTATTTTAAATCACAAAAAAACAATTCCTAGCTGCTCCATAAAATTTCTGTTTTCCTCTCTTTATTGAAAAATGTCCTTATTATCGTATGTTGAATGTCATTTTGAAAACAACAACAACATTTATTTATATAGCACATTTTCATACAAAAAGTAGCTCAAAGTGCTTTATATATTGAAGAAAAGAAAAATAAAAGACAAAATAAGAAATTAAAATAAGACAACATTAATTAACATAGAAAAGAGTAAGGTCCAATGGCCAGGGGGGACAGAAAAAAAAAAAAAAAAACTCCAGACGGCTGGAGAAAAAAATAAAATCTGCAGGGGTTCCAGGCCACGAGACCACCCAGTCCCCTCTGGGCATTCTACCTAACATAAATGAAATAGTCCTCTTTGTTTTTAGGGTTCTCACGGAAGGACTTGATGATGATGGTCATGCAGACTTCTGGCTTTTAATCCATCACTGTTGGAACATCACGGTGCTTTAAGTAGATGGTGGTGGCACAAGCCACCACCAAAATGACACCGGAAAAGGAAACAGAAGAGAGAGTAGGGGTTAGTACAGATTTTAGAGCCGCCATGAATAGTTATTATAATGAATTGGATATACAGAGTATCAGGATTAAATTACAGTGAAGTTATGAGAAGGCCATGTTAAAATAATGTGTTTTCAGCAGTTTTTTAAAGTGCTCCACTGTATTAGCCTGGTGAATTCCTATTGGCAGGCTATTCCAGATTTTAGGTGCATAACAGCAGAAGGCTGCCTCACCACTTCTTTTAAGTTTTGCTCTTGGAATTCTAAGGAGACACTCATTTGAGGATCTGAGGTTACGCTTTGGAATATAAGATGTCAGACATTACGATATATAAAATGGGGCAAGATTATTTAAGGCTTTATAAACCATAAGCAGAATTTTAAAGTCAATCCTGAATGACACAGGTAACCAGTGTAGTGACATCAAAACTGGAGAAATGTGCTCAGATTTTCTTTTCCTGGTTAGGATTCTAGCAGCTGCATTCTGCACTAGTTGCAAACGATTTATGACTTTTTTGGGTATTCCTTAGAGGATTGCGTTACAGTAATCTAGCCGACTGAAAACCAATCCATACATGCACTATATGAACAATGCTACAGTACAGACAGCTGCTACAGTACAGTTTAACTGATCCCTTTCAATAGTTGTCCTAATCTAGAGAACTTAATCTGAATGCATACAGAACAGAGAGATTAGCTAAAGGAAGAGAAGAATGTTGGTAAGGATGGTGGCAGTACAGTGTTTTCCTATGTGCATTTAATCTAAATTACAAAACAGTGGTAGAACTCTGTGCATTTCTTATCACTTGGAGCTCAGAGTGACTTGGAAGTTCATGGCCTTGGCACATGCACTATGAAAGTAACTAAAAGATGATGCACTGCTGTTGAAAGAGTATTTAGCTAGAACTTAAATCCAGTAGTATTCCAAATTTAATATATACTTTTTGGCAATGTATTGAAGTATCTTCTTTCAGCTACTCCCATTAGGGGTTGCCACAGTGGATCATCTTCTTCCATATCTTTCTGTCCTCTGCATCTTGTTCTGTTACACCCATCCTCTGCATGTCCTCTCTCACAACATCCATAAACCTTCTCTTAGGCCTTCCTCTTTTCTTCTTCCCTGGCAGCTCTATCCTTAGCATCCTTCTCCCAATATACTCAGCACCTCTCCTCTGCACATGTCCAAACCAACACAATCTCGCCTCTCTGACTTTGTCTCCCAACCTTCCAACTTGAGCTAACCCTCTAATGTACTGATTTCTAATCCTGTCCATCCTTATCACACCCAGTGCAAATCTTAAGATCTTTAACTCTGCTACCTCCAGCTCTGTTTCCTGCTTACTGGTCAGTGTCACCGTCTCCAACCCATATAACATAGCTGGTCTCACTACTGTCTTGTAGACCTTCCCTTTCACTCTTGCTGATACCCGTCTGTCACAAATTATTCCTGACACTCTTCTCCACCCATTCCACCCTGACTACACTCTCTTTGTCACCTCACTTCCACAGTCCGCATTACTGTGTACTGTTGATCCCAAGTATTTAAACTCATCCACCTTCGCCAACTCTACTCCTTGCATCCTCACCTTTCCATTGACCTCCCTCTCATTTACACACATGTATTCTGTTTTGTTCCTACTGATCTTCATTCCTCTCCTCTCTAGAGTCCTGCACATCCCCCTTATTCTTAAGTATTGGCACTAGTACACTTCTTCTCCACTCCTCAGGCATCCTCTCACATTCCAAGATTCCATTAAACAATATGTTTAAAATTCCACTGCCATCTATGCTTCCATATGTCATCTGGACCAACGGCCTTTCCATTTTTCATCCTCTTCATAGCTGTCCTTACTTCCTCCTTGCTAATCCGTTGCACTTCCTGATTCACTATCTCCACATGTATTGAAGTATGGGAATAATAATGTACATCTGTCTATACTAAATGTTAACTTCATGTTTAAAGTGGTTTTGATTTTATAAAGTAACGTATAGACTATATAGACTGCAACACAATAATTTATTGTTTAGTCAGGGTAATTAATAATTTTGATTATAGTTTGTGTTGTGCTGTCTTAAAAGCATAAAAAAAATATTCCACTTGTATGGATTTTTTTAAATACATTGTGCAGTATGTAAGATAATAGATTGCTTGTAATAACATTAGCAATGCAAGGCATGATATTTCCTTCCACTTTGTAGATTAATAATTTTGTGTTATATACCAAATTGTTTTGACTTAGTTTAACTGATTGTTTCTTATACATCCAAATTCTATTTATACATATAACTCTGAGAATTTGTCCAGTCGAGCTTTATTTTATATAGTGTCTTCCACAAAGGCTATCATTAGTACTATATATACCAGGGGTCCTCAATCACGGTCCTGGAGGGCCGCAGTGGCTGCAGGTTCTCCTTCCAACTGGTTTCCTAATTAAAACTCAGGCCTTGCTGGTAATGAAACTTAGTATTTAACTGTATGCCTTGTTAGTGCTTTCATTCACCCAACATAAATTGTAATTGCGATGTAGTGTTTCTTTACCTGAGAGCATTATCCATGTGTTTTGTGGACTAGAACAGAATTAAACTTAACGCTTCTTCCAATTCCCCTCTCATTTATTTCTAAGCATTTTTAATGGTGCATATGCTCAGGTTTAAAAGGAAGCACGTTGGCTGGAGAGCTGCTGGTTTATTGGTTATCTGCATTTTATTATTAACTAATGTCTGATTAACCAAACAGGCAACAATTAAAATTTTAAATATAGCTGTTAAAACTAAAATAGGCAATTAAGGGTTCGGAATTGTAACAGGCAAGATAACTCAATATAAGCCCAAAAATTGATTGCTTTAGTAGAAAAGAAATGGGCTCTAATTGAAAAATTGGTTGAAGTGGAGGACTGTCCAGGACTGTAATTGAGCACCTCTGATTTACAATGTAATTAAATTTGTCTTTGATGAATGAAAGTGCTAACAAGCCATATAGTTAAACACCAAGTTTCATTATCAGCAAGGACTGAGGTCTAATTGGGAAACTGGCTAGAATGAAAACCTCTAGCCATTGCAGCCCTCCGGGACCGTGATTGAAGACCCCTGGCATATACCTTAAACTGTGAATTTGGTGGAAATACTTCTTTTCTTCAATGAAAACCTCATCATATTTCAGAAATGACAGACTTCCTTAGTAAAGTAAAAATAATCTATTGCACTGGGCAAAGTCTGTGGTCCTCAAAGTGAAGCTCACAATGATGATTCAGGTGTTTCACAAGAATACAGTCAACATATCTGAGGAAAATTGTGTTTAAATGGCTCAGATATATTAACCTGTAAAGCATCTTACTCATCACATCATTAAAGTCATTGATTTTTTTTTGTTTTATTTCACTGTATAGTATTTATTTTGCAGTCCGCTTAAGTTGACTTTCTATCTTTGGAGGAGCTATTGTGTTAGTAAAGTAAATGCCATCTTAGCCTTATGACTTACTGGCTTTTCTGATGTACAGTGATCCCTCGCTCTATCGCGCTTCGCCTTTCGCGGCTTCACTCCATCGCGGATTTTATATGTAAGCATATTTAAATATATATCGCGGATTTTTTGCTGGTTCGCGGATTTCTGCGGACAATGGGTCTTTTAATTTCTGGTACATGCTTCCTCAGTTGGTTTGCCCAGTTGATTTCATACAAGGGACGCTATTGGCAGATGGCTGAGAAGCTACCCAACTTACTTTTCTCTGTCTCTCTTGCGCTGACTTTCTCTGATCCTGACGTAGGTGGATTGAGCAGGGGGGCTGTTCACATACCTAGACGATATGGACGCTTGTCTAAAAATGCTGAAAGATTATCTTCACGTTGCTATCTTTTGTTCAGCTGCTTCCTGAAACGACATGCTGCACGGTGCTTCATATACTTAAAAGCTCGAAGGGCACGTATTGATTTTTGACTGAAAAACAACGTCTCTCTCTCTATCTCTCTCTCTCTCTCTCCCCCTCTCTACCCCTGCTCCTGACGGAGGGGGTGTGAGCTGCCGCCTTCAACAGCTTTGTGCCGCGGTGCTTCGCATACTTAAAAGCCAAACAGCCCTATTGATTTGTTTGCTACAGATTGTTTTCTCTATCTATGTGACATTCTGTGCTCCTGACACGCACTCCTTTGAAGAGGAAGATATGTTTGCATTCTTTTAATTGTGAGATGGAACTGTCATCTCTGTCTTGTCATGGAGCACAGTTTAAACTTTTGAAAAAGAGACAAATGTTTGTTTGCAGTGTTTGAATAACGTTCCTGCCTCTCTACAATCTCCTGTGTTTCTGCGCAAATCTGTGATCCAAGTATGACAATATAAAAATAACCATATAAACATATGGTTTCTACTTCGCGGATTTTCTTATTTCGTGGGTGGCTCTGGAACACAACCCCCGCGATGGAGGAGGGATTACTGTATCCCATTACTTGCCAAAGGTACTAACAATATTTCTACCTGCCATATTTTGCTGTTTTGGTTTATTGCCATGTAAAAAAAAATGTAATAAATAATTGGTTTAGAAATAGGCTCAACTAGTAAAATTAATTTTTACAAATCTACTTTTTTGGTTTAATGTAGGATTCTAAAACCCTTTTAATACACAGTGAAGGAAGGAAAGCAAAACAAATATTTCAATTATCCCTTTACTTGATCTAGTTTTTCTTACTACTATAAAATGTTTTAACATTTTCTTGTTAATCTATGCATCTCAGTGTGTAAAAAGGAAGTATCAGTCTTTCAAAACAATTTGAAAAAAGCTGGCATAAAATGATTTAAAAACCTTTAAAGTACTGTTCCATACAAGTGGGGATTTGGTCTATCAGTTTTTTTATTTGATTTAGCTTTCTCATTCAGGTTGTCTTACGATTTTTTGTCCTAAGTCCTAAACTGAGTTAATGAACAATGTAAATACTGCCAGTTTCTAGTAATTTGTACTAAGAGGATCCTGTTTCAAAACTGCAATCTTGTACATAGGGAATAGTATCACATACAGTGCATGTGAATATAACAGATGTGTTTTAGTTTTTACTAGCCACGTTACCTGTCAAAGACAGATGATAGAATAATTTTTAAAATATTTGGTATTTTTTCCCCTATGTCTACCTTCAGGTCCTTTCCTCTCTTGACTGGCACTCCCTTTCTTAAATGCATTTCCGTAAAGCCTACCCTCAGATTTTGTAATTTCGAGGCACCTTGCTCACCTCCTGTCCACTTTTATACCTCCTGTTTTTGAAGGTGACTCTTAGCATGTCTTCTACACCTTTACTCCTCCTTGTGTCTTACACTTCCTCTTTCGATTGCGTTAAAAAGCAAAACTGATCAATCACAATAAAAGCCAAACTGACCAATCCAATTGCTTTGAGGGACCCAATACACAGACCTTAGTGTTATATAGTAGATGTGAGATTCACGGCGTCTGTATTTGTTTATATTCTTTTCCAGAGACTGAATACAAAAATTGATCTTCCTGGCACTGAGTTATGATTTTCTATGGCATAGTATTTTTATTTTTTTTTAAAGTATTGCTCCATATCAAATTTTAGGAATGAAAAAGCATTTTTTTTCATATTCTTTGATCATATTCTTTGGGAACACTGATGGTTTGGTGACTGATGCCCACAGTTATGTTAGTGTGGACTTCAATCTTTGGGTATACAGTATCATGAACATCTGTTTATCCGTCAAATGCTAACAAATTGCAGCTTGCTATATTTTATTTCCTTTTCTAAACAAGAAATAATAATAAGTATTACCAGAAAGAGACAGCATTTCACTGATATCAAGAATAAGCCAGGCTTTGGTATGTTTTGGGAAATACATTTTCTGGCATAATACTTTTATGTATACAGTGAACCCTCGTTTATCGCGGTTAATCCGTTCCAGACTCTACCGTGATAAATGAATTTTCGCGAAGTAGGATTCTTTATTTATAAATCGAATATTTTCGCAGTTAGAGTATAGAAAACCTGTTTACGGCCTTCTAAATACGTTTTTTTAACATTATTAGAGCTGTCTAGACATGAAATAACACCCTTTAGTCACCATTACACTCGTATTACCCAATATATTAGACAAAATAAGAGAAAATAAGACATATTAGATGTTACAAATATATTATTATTATTGTACTGTACATTTAATTACACACACAAACAGTTCTTACACACAACCACTAACCTATGAAGGCACGACCTTAGTAGGAGAGTCTTCAGGTGGTGCAGTATCTTCAGCAGGTGCGTCGTTGTCGTAGGAGTAGGCAGTGGGTGTCTGGGTGCGCTGCTGAAGAACATCTTGATAGGCAGTTGCTGGCGCTGTCTTTTCATATGCGTGAGGAGGCTTTTGTAGGGTATTGCCATCTTTGATCATATCCAAGAGTTTCACCTTCTCCTGGATGGTAAGCATCTTCCTCCTGCGCTTAGTTTTATTGTCAGAAGTCTTAGAAAAAGCAGCACGTTTAGGAGCCATCGTGGGGCTTAGATAAAAGTTCTCAGAAAGCGCATGCGTAGTGACGTAAGCTTGTATGAGAAAACATCGCGATAGAGTGAAGCCACTAAAGTTGAAGCGTGATATAGCGAGGGATCAGTGTACTTTTGCTTTTGGCCATGCATTTACTTGCCATTGTAAGAATACCTATAATCATAAAACCAAAATTGCAACCAAGAAAATTCCACACTTGAGTGGAAGCAAGGTAAATTCTAAATATCTGAACTTTAAATCTACATTTGTGTGCTGCTTTACTTAATAACAGACACTTGCAAAATAACAGTTTATATTTGATAATTCTCTTAGGTTTCACAGACTTAAGAAGCACATTGTGTATAAATTAAATTAGCTCCAAAACCGTAAATATAATTAATCAAATTATAGCTTTGGTTTGGTAGCAGCCTCAAGCAGTGATATGATAGGTTATGGTCACTCCATTAGGCTATGGGAATAAGTAACACTGAAGTCAAATGTTAAGGCTGTTGTTTCTTAATTGCAATATATGCAGTTATATAATTGTAAAATAGGACAAGATTCTAAACTAGAAGTATAAGGCAATAGCTAAGCAGTTATTTTATTCTTTTCTTTTTAGATTTTTCTAAGTTTTGTTTTCTGATATTGTTTTGCACAAATGCTAAAGGTGAACCAGTTTATGTTTGATACTTCAGTGAACGAATTACATTACACAATTAACAATGGTAACACAGCCTTTAAAAGAAAGTAGTAGGAGCTCTCAAGAAATATTTACTTAATGTTTTTTTTGTTTATTTTCAGGGAATGCAAGCGTACTCAAGGTGTTTCCACCACCGATCTTGTTGGCAGAATGCTCCTGATGACCAAGGCTCACCACAGCAACATTGTACGTAGTGTTATTCCTAATGGTCTATCTATCCGAGAAGAGGAAAAATATTGTTCCCTTAATTTTTTCCCCTCAAAAAAATTAAGGGAACACTTCAATCACACATTGGATCTCAGTGAACAAAATATTTAGGTGGATAATCTTTACTGAGTAATACTGTGTACTTTGTTGAGAACAAAATGATGTCACAAAGGTCAATTGAAATCAAAATCACTCTTCCACTGAGGGGCTGGATTCAACATTTTAACGAAAATCAGAGTCAAAAATTAAAATCACAGACTGATTCAGACTGGTGAATGGTAATCTAACTGCACAATGATGGGCTGTGAGCATAGGACCCACTAGAGGATGTCAGGCCCTCATGCCATCCTCATGGAGTCTGTTCCTGACAGAAACATGCACACTTGTAGCTAGCTAAAGGTCATTTTCTATTGCTCTGACAGTGCTTCTCCTGTTCCTCCTTTCACAAAGGAGCAGATGCCATGTCCTGCTACTGGATTGATGCTCTTCTACAACAACAACATTTATTTATATAGCACATTTTCATACAAAAAGTAGCTCAAAGTGCTTTACATAATTAAGAAAAGAAAAATAAAAGACAAAATAAGAAATTAAAATAAGGCAACATTAGTTAACATAGAAAAGGAGTAAGGTCCGATGGCCAGGGTGGACAGAAAAAACAAAAAAAAAAACTCCAGAAATCCATCGATCATTTTTGGAACATCATGGTACTTAGAGTAGATGCGCCAACACCAAAAGGACACCGGAAAAGGAAACAGAAGAGAGAATAGGGGTTAGTACAGATTTTAGAGCCACCATGAATGGTTATTATAATGAATTGGAAATACAGAGTATCAGGATTAAATTACAGTGAAGTTATGAGAAGGCCATGTTAAAGTAATGTGTTTTCAGCGTTTTTTTAAAGTGCTCCACTGTATTAGCCTGGCGAATTCCTACTGGCAGGCTATTCCAGATTTTAGGTGCATAACAGCAGAAGGCCGCCTCACCACTTCTTTTAAGTTTTGCTCTTGGAATTCTAAGGATACACTCAGTTGAGGATCTGAGGTTGCGATTTGGAATATAAGGTGTCAGACATTCCGATATATAGGATGGGGCGAGATTATTTAAGGCTTTATAAACCATAAGGAAAATTTTAAAGACAATCCTGAATGACACAGGTAACCAGTGTAGTGACATCAAAACTGGAGAGATGTGCTCAGATTTTCTTTTTCTGGTAAGGATTCTAGCAGCTGCATTCTGCACTAGTTGCAAACGATTTATGTCTTTTTTCGGTAGTCCTGAGAGGAGTGCGTTACAGTAATCTAGTCGACTGAAAACAAACGCATGAATTAATTTATCAGCATCTTTCAATGATATAAGAGGTCTAACTTTTGCTATGTTTCTTAAGTGAAAAAATGCTGTCCTAGTGATCTGATTAATTTGTGATTTAAAATTTAGATTACAGTCAACAGTTACCCCTAAGCTTTTTACCTCCGTTTTGACTTTTAATCCTAATGCTTCCAGTTTATTTCTATTAGCCTCATTGTATCCATTATTGCCAATTACCAAGATTTCAGTTTTCTCTTTATTTAACTTGAGAAAGTTACTATTCATCCATTCTGAAATACAAGTCAGACATTGTGTTAGTGAATCAAGAGATTCGGGGTCATCAGGCGCTATTGATAAATACAGCTGTGTCATCAGCATAGCTGTGGTAGCTCACGTTGTGCCCTGAGATAATATGACCTAATGGAAGCATGTAGATTGAGAAGAGCAGCAGACCCAGGATAGAGCCTTGCGGAATCCCATATAGGATATCATGTGTCTTTGAGTTGTAATTACCACAACTAACAAAGAATTTTCTCCCTGCCAGGTAGGATTCAAACCAATTTAAGACACTGCCAGAGAGGCCCACCCACTGACTGAGGCGATTCTTAAGAATATTATGATCAATGGTGTCAAATGCGGCACTCAGATCTAAGAGGATGAGAACAGATAAATGGCCTCTGTCTGCATTTACCCGCAAATCATTTACTACTTTAATGAGTGCAGTTTCTGTGCTGTGATTTGCTCTAAAACCTGACTGAAATTTATCAAGAATAGCATGTTTATTAAGGTGCTCATTTAACTGCATAATGACTGCCTTCTCTAGAATTTTACTTAAGAAAGGCAGGTTAGAGATGGGTCTAAAATTTTCAAGAGCAGAGGGGTCGAGGTTATTTTTCTTAAGTAGGGGTTTAACTACTGCAGTCTTAAGACAGTCTGGGAAGACCCCCATATCTAATGACGAATTTACTTTGTCAAGAACATTATCAATTAGCACGCCTGATACTTCTTTGAAAAAATTTGTTGGTATTGGGTCAAGGACGCAGGTGGAGGGTTTCATTTGAGAAATTATTTTATGTAAATCAGGTAAATCTATCCTAGTGACACAGTTCAATTTGTTTATAACGGAATACTGGGGTTTAGGAGGATCCTTAGTGTTGGGGAGATATACTATGTTATTTCTAATATCATTAATTTTTTGATTGAAAAATACAGCGATAGCTTCACAGGTTTTACTTGAAGTACTTAGGATGCATTCCTTTGAGTTACTTGGGTTTAACAGACGATCAATCGTTGAGAATAAGACTCTGGGATTACTAGCATTGTTATTTATAATCTTAGAGAAATAGCGCCTCTCAAGACGGACTGTGTTATTGTATTCTGTTATTTTAACTTTTAATATTTCATAGTGGATAGTTAGTTTAGTCTTCCTCCATTTACGCTCAGCTCTAAGGCATGCGCTCTTTAAATCAGACACTCTTTGGGTCTTCCATGGTATAACAATGCTAGAAGATTTTTTAACTTTCTTTTCAGGTGCAACTATGTCAACAGCAGCTCTTACCTTAGTATTAAATCTTTCCACCTTACTATTTACATTATCCTCGCTATTATAGTTGGCACTATAAACGGACCGACTGCTTAGAATGTTTGTAAGTTTTAAAGCTTCTGATGAGTCAAAGAAGCGTTTTTTAACAATATGCTTCTCATGAGTGTTTTCTATCATTATTTCTATATTAAAAAGTAGAAGAAAATGGTCTGATAGACCAATATCAATGACCTGTTTTATATCAACTTTTAGTCCTTTAGTAATCACTAAGTCTAACGTATGACCTGCTTTATGTGTAGGCTGATTAACGAGCTGTCTCAAATCAAGAGTCCAGGAGGTTCATAAATTCTTTTACTTTTTGGTCACACTGATTTTCTATATGAAAATTAAAGTCACCGACTATTAAGAGTGTGTCATAGTTCGTAATTAAAATTGACATTAAGTCAGAGAATTCCTCAAAAAAAGACACGTTGAATTTTGGAGGTCTATACACGGATAATACTAGAACGTGAGAATATCCATGGATAACAACGGCGTGGTACTCAAAGGACTTGAATTTACCAAAACTGACATCTTTACATTTTAACCGTCTTGAGTAAATGTTTGCTAGTCCGCCGCCTCTCTTTCATTGGCGATCTGCACGAGTAAAACTATAATCCGGAGGCGCAGATTCGATTACAACAGCTGCGCCATCTGAGCTAAGCCACGTTTCACTTAGTGCAATAAAGTCTATTTTTTTATCACTAATAAGATCGTTGATAAAAAACGTCTTGTTAGTTAAAGCTCTAATATTTAATAGAGCCATATTTAATGTTTCGGAGGGGCAGAGATGAGTACTATGTGCGTTATTGATATTTGGAACAGGAACTAAGTTATTTTTATTAGTGCCGTTCTGTGTGTATTTTTTGTTTAATCTATAATCTGTTTTTATAGTTTTAATACCTTGTTCATCTAAAGTAGTAATTTTAATTAAATTATTGGTGTTTATGCCGTATTGCCTAGATTTCCTACGTGCATCGAGATTGGTAACTACAGTATTTATGTTGTGCACTTTAATTGAAGATTTTATTAAACAATTATCGTGTCCTAGCACAGCAGTAGCATTTCGGAAGGGGTTAAGAGCAGAGATAGATAGTCTATAGACCTTTCCAGCTCTCCTCGTATCACGGCCCATCTACTGGTATCTCCTCCATGTTCTTGAGACTGTGCTGGAAGACGTAGCAAACCTTCCTTCAATGGCATGTATGGATGTGCCATCCTGGAGGAACTGGACTTGTATGTGTAACCTGAATCAGCTTTAGGTACCGCATAATGCTACTAGTAATGACAAGGACACTAGCAAAATTCAAAACAAAAGAAGAATCCATCTGGAAGGATTAGGAGAGAGCAATTGTCTGTGGTGACCACCTGCAAAGCCATTCCTTTTTGGGGATTTTCTTGCTGTTGCCTCTCCAGTGTACCTGTTGTCACTTTCATTTGCATCATAGCAGGTGAAGTTGATTCACAATCACTAATTGGACAGATTGATTTTCCTGAAGCTTAATTGACTTTTGTGTTAGACTGCAATAATTAAGTATTCCCTTAATTTTTTGAGCAGTGTACTTGTCTCATGTTATTGTGTTGAACATTGTGGAAAATGTTGATGATTTTTTTAAATTGCACTCTGCATGCCAATACAGTTAAGGGATCAGTGTAAAAAGCATAAATACTGCTATGTAGCCAAAACAGTATTGTTATATTCTTCTTTTTTTTCTTTTTTTTTTTAGGACAATAGTTCAGATTATCAACAACACACAGATAACTTTGGAAAGGTAACTATTTTAATATTTTATTCATCATTTCCCCCCATAAAAAATCATTTCAGTTTTGCAGCATTGCAAGTAAGTAGTTAAAGCATTTAATGGTGCCCCCCAAAATTAAGTATGATGTATCCATTAACCTGTCTGCTGAAAATATTTTCCTAACCTGTGTATTAATATGCAACTGTCAAAATTACCTGCTACACTAACACCCTACGTGCTGACCATTGTTACCTACCGTCTTTTTCCGAAAATAAGACACTGTCTTACTTTCTTTTTTGGTCCAAAATACGCACTAGGGCTTATTTTCGGGGGAGGACAAAAATAAAAGTATATTTATATATTTTTATTTAATATTTATTTATTTTACACAGAATACAGAAATTAAAATTTATTCAATTACAGTCATGTCATCTTCTTCTGGAACATCGTCATAAATCAAATTCTGAATTCTGTTCTGATTTTCCTCCAAATCCATTTCCTGTTGAATCATTGGCCCGAATCTCTCATGTCTTGCAATATAGCTATCGTTAAATGAATACTTCTTGTCTAAGTAGACTGCTGCCTTAACGAACAATTATTTATAGTGTGCGCCAACGACGCGTTCCGTCGCATTCCGCATATGCATGCCCCCCTCCACCCCCTCCCCACCTCATTCGACCATACTCTGCGATACGCGCGACGCAGTACAACACAGCAGAGCAGAGCGGACACAATATTTATGTATTCATGCTGCCTTATGTTGTATTTTTAAGATAAATTCCAAGAATTAATTTGAAACGAACTGTAGAGGTAAACAATGAATTTCTCGGAATATTTTATTTCAAACATTTCTCTGAAATACGAGTATTAGGGAAGCTAAACATACTTAATACATCAACAGCATTTTTTAACGAATTCTTTTTTTCACATTATTTTAACTAGGGCTTATTTTCGGGGGAGGACTTATATTACAAAAAGTTCCGAAAATCTCGATAGGGCTTATTTTCGGGGGATGTCTTATTTTCGGAAAAAGACGGTACTACTTATGTCCAAGACATAGGAACTTTGGCTGATGGAGGTATTTTATTTGTAACTATAGAACTGTCTGTGGTAATGCTGAAATATGATGCAGCACCAGTGAACAAGACATCATGTAATCTCCTAGGTGTCGCCCAACACAAATTCCTGGCCATTGGTAACCGTCTGTAAATTGTTTATGGCCTCAGCATTGCTCTGTTGAGCATAATTTTTTACAGCCTATAGGCAGAGGATTAAGGGTTTGCTCTTGGTAAACTGACAGAAACTTAGCATTCCATTAGATCTGTTGCCTCTTCTAAAGTCACCCTTCTGTCGAAGGGCAAATACTGTATATAAAGGGTCCCTTTACATTACCCAGAGGGCTTGCATATCACAGTCAGTCAATCTGGACACTATAATGGTTGACGGACTCAGACGTTGGGGGCATATCTGCATGTAGATTAACACATGCAAGTAAGAATTACACTGTAATCTGTACATGTGAATAAATTAACCTAGACATCTATAATCTTTAAGTGTCAAAATTAAAAAGGAAAGGTTCATGTGCTCCAATTTTTGCTTTGCCATTTTCCGTATAGCATGATAGTTCAGAATATTTTAAAATGTTAAAGAATGTTTTAATTTTAGAGGACTGGTATACTGGCATAGCTCCAGAGATCCAGATTTAATTTCTGGCTCGGATACTGTGTAGAGTTTGGTCTATCTCCTTATAGTGTTTCCAGTTTCCTCCAATTTTCCAAAGATTTGCATGTTACATTTATTAACACTTTATTTGTGAGTGCATCAGATATCCTGTACAGCTTTGGCACCTACCTTATACATGGGGCTGATGAGATTGACTCTTGTTCCTTGTTAAATGAAAAAAAAAAGTTGGTTTAGAAACCTAATAGATGTTTTGTGGAGTTTTTCTTCAAAATTAGTTGTTTTCTGTATTGTCATTTTTGTCACTGCTAATGAAATGAAGTCTGCAGTACTATTTGCTAGTTTCAGAACTTTGTATATTCTCCTATGTACTTAATACTGAAAGTACTGAAATACACAGTCAAATTTACCTTTCTAATTTTACAGGGTCCCAAAGGTCATAGCCCCTGGACTGGGGTCTCCCAATTCTTGCAGACATCTCAGAAAATAATACAGTTTGCTTCAGGAAAGGAGCCTCAACCTGGAGACACCATTATCTATGTGGCTGGAGCTTTTGATCTGTTCCGTATCCTTTTGTTTTCAATTATTTATTTTTTTAAACTTTGCTTTTGGGGAGAATAGATAGAAACACCAAAGCTATTTAATCTATTAAGGTATATTTTTAACATAAAGTCTTAAACACACTTGGATGATATTTTATTTAGTATATGCAGTATATGGTTGAGGTGCTGTGTGATCACGTGATCAGTTTAAATCTATACTTAGTATTGTAATTAGTTCATTTTAGAATTTAGAAGCAGTAGTAAATTTAAAAGAATCCTTCAGTGGATGAGCAAGAAAGTGGTTTATAATGTGTAATAGTTATATGACTGTAACTGTTGGACGTAAAATCTTTTTTTGAATTTTTTGAGGGATTTCCAAGAAAGGGATCTAGCAGACTATATCCCATTATATAAAAAGGTAACAGGGCTTTATTGAGTACAGAGATGCCTAAGTAGACAACATAAATTTGGATGTGCAAGAGATTTCTGAATAAACAACAAAGTCACATGATTATGGGGAACATATTATAGGTTTATCTTGATTTTATTTTCCAAAGAGTTTTTGATAATTGTTCTTTTTAAATTATATAAATGATTTAGAGAAGAATGTTATGAATTCTCTGGTTAAGTTTGCAGGTAACACTAAAGTAGTGCGAGTTAGTGCATGCTCTGCAATCAACAAAATCATGACTGGTGCTTTGGACAAAATTCAGAGTTGGGTAGATATAAAATTTCATGGAAATAATTCTGTGTTTTTTCTGAAAGAAAGTAAACATTTCAGTTATAGTTACACAGTTGTGCTTTCTAGAATATGGAAATTATAATGTTAAAAAGGATTGCTTATTGTGTGGTATAGCGCAGGGGTCGGCAACCTATGGCACGCGTGCCACACTTGGCACGGCAAGCAATTTCAAATGGCACGCAGACTCTTCACGTTTCCTGTATAAAGTTGATTATAAATCGATTAGCGGGGTTTCCTCGTTCATTTCGGCACTTGGGCGTAGCAGGGTGCCAGCCACAGACTTATCCAGACTTGTTGTAACAGCAGTCTAAGTAGGTCAGGGGAACAGTCTATATGCGAAATCTCAGAAACTAACGACAGTAACGCCAACTAGCGAGATCAAAATTCTATAACATAAAAAATTGTGGCGCATTTGCTTTAAAACCTGTTGTGTGTATATCTGGATTTCGTTGTATACAAGCACAGATATAATTTTTCAGGTGATATTTTAACGATACCCACTATAGAACAACGTTGGTTTTTGCATTTTATAAATGTTTTCTAATATGAACATTGGTTACGACTTTCCGGTCACGTGCTGCAAATTTGCAGATCTAGATCTACAAAGGCCGGATGCCGGTAGTTGAATAATATATATGGTTCATATTGATTAATCTAAATATATCCATTGTATAAAAAAACTGAGATGGTTATATTTTTATTAGTTCCTAGATCTACTTAGAAAAAACGTCATTATAATTAAGGCCCACGCTTCTAAACAAGCTGTGTACAGCGATCGGCATTGTAGTGTCATTATGACTAGTTATAGCTGACAGTTTACTGACGGTTTTCCTCTCATATGCACGTATGTAGATCTATAATTCTGCGTTTAAAGGAAAGTAAAGGAAACTTGATCATCGACCATTTCAAGAAAATTGGACAAAAGAATATGGATTTGTTGGACAAAAAGATCGTGCTGTGTGTGCTTTCTGTCGTGAAAGTGTTGTGTGTCGCACATCTAGTGTACAAAGACACTTTCAAATAAAACACCAGTCTAAGTTTAAAACCTCAGAAGAGAAAAGTGAAGCTATCAAAAAAGCTATTTCTGGTTTCGAAAAACAAACTAGTATTTTGAGCAAAGCAGTTGGAATGAAGATTAAAGCTACTGAATGTAGTTATAAAATAGCTGAATGTATTGCTTTGAAAGGGAAACCGTTTACAGACGGAGAATACATCAAAGAAACTTTTTTAAGCAGTGCTGAAATTTTATTCGGTGATTTACCAAATAAGGAGATTATATTCACGCGTATTAGAGAAATACCAATTTCTGCAAGATCAGTTGAGAGGTGCATAACTGATTTAGCTGAAAATGTAACAACTAAACAAATATCTGGATTAAAACAATCTCAAGTATTTAGTGTTGCGCTTGACGAAAGCACTGATTTAAACGATTTGTCTCGCTTAGCCTTGGTTGCAAGATATCCTGAAAATAATCACATTTATGAAGAGTTGTGTTGCTTATTACCACTTCATGACACAACCAAAGCAGAAGACATTTTGACTGCATTTATTAGTTATTTTGCTAAACATGACATAGACTTAAACAAGTTATTCTGTGTGACAACCGATGGTGCTGCTGCAATGGTTGGCAAGAAGAAAGGATTTGTAAAACTTCTTGAAAATCATGTTGGCCGCAAACTTTTGAATTTTCATTGTATTATACACCAGGAGAGCCTATGTGTAAAGACCTAATCTCTGAATTTGGTCTCTGTGATGACAACTGTTGTTGAAATAGTCAACTTTATAATTTCTCATTCTTCACTGGTTCACAGGCAGTTCAAGTTTCTTTTACAAGAAATTGAGTGTGAATATGGAGATCTTCTGCTACACAGCAATGTTCGCTGGCTTAGTCGAGGCAAAGTTTTAAATAGATTTGTCAGTTGTCTTGGAGCTATTAAGGTAATAATTCATTAATAATTCATTACATTTATATAGCGCTTTTCTCAGTACTCAAAGTGCTATCCACACAGGGAGGAACCGGGAAGGGAACCCACAATCTTCCACAGTCTCCTTACTGCAAAGCAGCAGCACTACCACTGTGCCACCTGTGAGGTGTTTCTTAATGAAAAAAAGAAACATTTTCCTGAACTGAATGATGACAACTGGGTGTTAAAGTTGATGTTTCTGACTGACATAAGCACACATTTAAATGAACTTAATCTGAAATTACAAGGACAGGGACAAACAGTACTTGATCTTTTCAGCTATTGGAAAGCATTTACAATGAAACTAGACATTTTTACCCGTGATATCAACATCAAAGCATTCAAGTACTTCCCGAATGTGAAGAATCTCTCAAATCAATTTGAAGTAAATGCAGATGAGCTTCAAGAGTACATTGAAGCACTCAAAGCAGAATTTGATAAACGAAGTAAAGACTTTCACATTCATGGATCCTTATTTTCGTATCTCATTAAGCCTGATATAATTGATTTGGAAACTACCCAGTTGGAACTATTTAGTTGGATGGATATTGATGACTTTGAAATGCAACAGATTGACTTCAGATCTTCAGAATTATGGACATCAAAATTTGTTGAACTACGGAAGTCTCTGGAAAATGAAAATCTAGAAAAGTCTGCAGCTATTCTCAGCTGTTGGACATCCCTTCCGAATTATTACATCTGTTTGAAGAAAATTGCTTTTGCTCTTCTTTCAGCTTTTGGATCAACCTATTCCTGTGAGCAAATTTTCTCTCACATGAAAGCAGTGCTAAATCCACAGCGTAGTCGCTTAACGCCTGAACATTCAGAAAATTGTGTCAAACTCAAAGTGACAAAGTATGTTGTCGATATTGAGCAACTGGCCAAGACCATGCAAGGGCAAGACTCCCATTAATAATAAAAAAGTTTTTTTAAAAATCTTTCAAGAAACTATTTCTTTTAATGTTGTTTACAAGTTTACATATTATTGAATATCACTATATATTAATTAATTAAAATATAAAAATAAAATATATGGTAAAATAAGCATATTGACCTCGATTTGTATAAAATGATATGTGATATTGGCACTCTGAATAATTTGAAACCTTAAGTTGGCACACAGTTAGCAAAAGGTTGCCGACCCCTGGTATAGCGGGTTCAGTGTGGCTTAGAAAAAGAGGGCTGTTTTAATAAATAAGTAAATAATTGGCCGACTTACTCTCCATGGGTTTGCAAGCTCATTCAGCTGCTGGGGGTTGATGGAGTAATTGGGGCGAGACACATCTGCACTTCATGGTGCTGTCTGTCTCAGTTGCTTCATCAGCTTATTGCCGTGCGTGATTGAGATGCTGCGCCCACGGAAGCATATAAGAAAGAGCCGGAAGAAGTAAAAAGGAGAAGAATATGAAATATGGAGAGGCAGAAAAAAGACCAGAAATAAAAAGAAAAAATTGGAAGTTGAAAGATGAGAGAGAGAAGGGCTGGAGCTTGAGGGATCCAGTGTGACAGAAAAGAAGCAGGCAGACAGGAATGGAGCCCTAGGGGAAAGAAGCATGGCCAGTGCACAAGAGGGGGCTAAAGGTTGCTCCTGCTGAGCAGCTTGGGAACAGGAACAACAGCAATACTCCAAAGGTCTCCCCCTTGCAAGACCGGTGATGGTAGCGGGAGATGAAGGGGAGAAGGCTTGGCAGCACCCTATGGAACGTCAAGGGATTGGCAGCAAGGAGACAAGCTGGTCTGAAGGGTGTCTGCGCCTGTTGATCGATGTCTGTCTGGGCTACAAGATCCAAATAGGATAAGTTGGAGAGATGTCATTTTTAAAGGGAAGTACTGGGAACTGTGGTTTTTAGAGTGGAGACTTCTGCAAGTTTTTTAACATTTTAAATGATATATTTATGGCGTGTAACCATAATATTTGTAACATCCCCTATCACCTGGACTTTTTGTGGATTATTTATTTATCAGCACATTTAGAGCAACTGCGCTTTTGAACACTGTTTGATTTTGGTTTTGGACTGTTTTAAATAAAAGCACTAGAGCACTTTTGCACCTACCCCTTGCTTTGTGTTGTGTCCTCTTCTGCTAGGCTCATCTCTTAGGTACTTTATTGTCAATAGTGGGTGGGTTCAAGAGACTCCCGAAGGCTATGGCGAAGGTGGAGCCAACCTGCACTGTTGTACACTGCCCACAACCAGACATTGTACATAAGAAATTAAGTGAAAGATGTTATGTTACAAAACATCTTCTTTCAAACACATGACAAAGGAGTTTATTGTTGAATTATAAAAGACTAGCCAACCCGCAGTGTAGCATACGCCGCATAATTATGTTTTGATGGGTGAACACTTTCTGAACGACACAGTTGTCCAAACAGAAGTGAAAACAAAATCGACCCCGGTGCGTTCTTTAATTGTCTTCTCTGCCTTGTAGCTCAGTGGTAGTGTTGCTGCTTTGCAGTAAGGAGACTGTGAAAGATTTTGGGTTCGCTTCCCGGTTTCTCCCTGTGTGGATAGCACTTTGAATGCTGAAAACACCGGTATAATCACGCCGCTTTTTAAATGTTTTTTAAGCAGAGGGAAAAAAAATGAACATTTCCAAAATCCGTAACGCTGCTTTCAGTAAGTACAATGCACACGCGTTTAATTTGTCGGCCACTTTTTGCCAGTGGTCTTTTCTGGTTTGGGCTGCTTTTGCAGTGTTACCGCTTGTGCATATTAAATCTTGAAATCCTTCGAGTAACAAATTAACTAACTTCAGGCACAGAGAAGGTCAGCTGCTGAGAGAGCGTCTCGACTGTTGCAGGGCCTGCATCGGTGAAGCAGGTGAGACGCTAATGAAAACCAGGCACAGGGCTTATTGGTTTTTAAAGACTGCTTCCTTCATTGTGTTTTAACCTCAGTTTTAAAGGATTGTTTTAAGGATCCCATGGGATACCCCTTGCAAACTGTTTTACACGCTGCATATAGCGATTAATATCCGCGAGAAACATGCCTCTACGAACAGTCAGCGTGGCTCAGAGGTGCATGTGGACTCTACGACAGAACGTAGCGAGGGGCGTGGAAGTGTGGCTGAAATGGTTTCCGGGTGGAGTCATGCTGTGTGTGTTTCTCCCCTGTGCAGTGTGCGAGCGAATGAGGAGAGAGAGAAAACCGGTACGTTAGAGTGAGCGAGAGCAGGCTCGAAGGCAATGTGTTCCTGTGGTATAGCGGGTGCATAGCTCCCCTTCAAAAGGCCATTTTTAATCAGGTGACTGACAGTAGTGGAGTCAGGCACAGAGAAGGTCAGCTGCTGAGAGAGCGTCTCGACTGTTGCAGGGCCTGCATCGGTGAAGCAGGTGAGACACTAATGAATAACAGGCACAGGGCTTATTGGTTTTTAAAGACTGCTTCCTTCATTGTGTTTTAACCTCAGTTTTAAAGGATTCTTTTAAGGATCCCATGGGATACCCCTTGCAAACTGTTTTACACGCTGCATATAGCGATTCACATCCACGAGAAACATGCCTCTACGAACAGTCAACGTGGCTCAGAGGTGCATGTGGACTCTACGACAGATAAACATAAATGATGCCATTTTTTCTGTGTCGTCGCGTCCGAGTTGGTGGGCGTGGCTCTGCGAGTTGTCGTTGTATCCAATGGTCTTAGAGTTGGTGGGCGTGGCACTTTCCTCGCACGTCTTACTTGTCGGCGGCTTAGTGAATCCACGCCCCTTCCTGCTTGCTTTCATGGGTGTCTTGCTTTGCTCTGCGTGCTTTCATGGGTGTCTTGCCCGCTCTGGCGGCGGCTTAGTGAATTATATATATAGGGGGGGGCTGCAGTAATATATTGTGTGCAGTTTTGGCATCCTTATTACAACAAAGACTTAACAGTGCTAGAGTAAGTCCTGAGATATGAGATACTAGACTGGTTCTGATTCAGGTATACAATAATATAAAAGATTTAAAGATTTCTTCAATCCAAAAATACTGCACTTTACATCGAGGTCACAAGTCGGAAGTGTTGAGAATTGTTAATGGATGGATTAAAAGCCAGAAGTCTGTATGACCATCAGCATCAAGTGACTCTGTGAAAAACCCGAACTACAAAGAGGACTATTTCATTTATGTTAGGTAGAATGCCCAGAGGGGACTGGGCGGTCTAGTGGCCTGGAACCCCTACAGATTTTATTTTTTTCTCCAGCCTTCTGGAGTTTTTTTTTTGTTTTTTCTGTCCACCCTGACCATCGGACCTTACTCCTTTCTATGTTAACTAATGTTGTCTTATTTTAATTTCTTATTTTGTCTTTTATTTTTCTTCTCTTCATTATGTAAAGCACTTTGAGCTACTTTTTGTATGAAAATGTGCTATATAAATAAATGTTGTTGTTGTTGTTAAGGGAATTCATACTGTAGATGCCAGCTGTTAATTTAAAATAAAGTCTTCATTTCTGAAACATGGTGGTATAGATGGAAGTTGGTTTAGGGTTAGTTTCATATTAACATTAAACTGTATTTTTTTTTACTTCTGAGAGATGTGCCAGCATCCCTGACCTTGATGCAAATAAATAATTTAGAAAATGGATGAAGTTCTTTGTGTTGCCATACAGTTAATTAACATTAGTGGTTATTTATAATGTATTGCTTTCTATTGTTTTTTTAGTTGATAAGATTTTATTTTGCCAACCTCAGCCAGACTAATGTCATCTATCCTTAATTGGTTTGTTGATAGATATTGGTCATGTTGATTTCTTAGAAAATGTTTCTAAGCTTTCTGAAAGGCCATATGTTATTGTTGGCCTTCATTTTGATCAGGTAAATATTCTTTTTTTAGAAAAGTTCATGATGTTATAGTATAGCACCCTTCAGTATTTTGTGTAACATAATTGTTTAAATATACAATACACACTTAAAATTGAAGTTGGAATGCTCTTGAAGTGACTGAATAATTTGTACATTATAAAAAGTACATTTAAAATGACTACTAATCAAAACTTTTTCAGATTTGACTTAAATCTTGAAATTATGTTTCCTAATCACTTCAGTGGAAATCTGTGTGGCTATTCTCTCTAAACCTACATATTCGTGTATAAAAGAAAAAACACCTTTACCAAGTACACAGTTCACACATATGAAACTGGATTTCACCATGGTTCATAGAAAATAAAATCTTAGTGAATTTATTTCAAAAGGCTGTATTTAATAGGATTTGTTAGCAGTTTATTGACTTCATTTCAGTTATTGCCGCAAATTTTACAATTCTGAATGTTCTCTGATATGTTATGCCCTAATTTTTCACAAAAGCATTCTCTGATGTATCTCAAACAGATAGACACCCTGGTAACCAGCTTGTTATTCCTTTGCAGGAAGTGAATCGTTACAAAGGAAAGAACTATCCTATTATGAATATCCATGAGCGGACGCTTAGTGTGCTGGCTTGCAGGGTGAGTGCAGTGTCTACACTTCCCATTTCTTTGCTAAATGGCATTAGTTTTATCCCTTTTGACTGGTTTCAGTGGCACCCAGCAGAAAAAAAACATTAATTTTGCTAGTGCTGACAGTCATTTTGCTGTAGATTAGTGCTGGGAGGTATACCGGTTCATACCGAAAACCGTTTTTTATTATTGTTATGATATGGATTTTTCTTATACCGTAACACCGGTTTAAATAGGCTGAACAACATTTGGAACTTGGTGCAGCAGGAAACTGTTTAAGGAGGGACCTTTTTCACTGCTACACTGTTCAACACACATGCAACAGAGTACATGCATTAGTGTAGGTACTGAGCGGTGAAAATGGACAGAGAACATTCCGAAACTGAAGCAGTAGCAGATGATAAAAGTCGAATATGATGACACAGAAGAACTTTTGCCAAAAAAAGGAGCTGTGTCTGTTGTCTGGAGATACTTTGGTTTTAAAAGGTCGGATGTGCACCATACAACTATTTACTGCAAATGCTGTTGAGCTAAAGTTGTCACCGGAGGCGGTAACACCACCTTAGCTGCAAACATGCTTTGGAGTACCATGAATGTATGGAACTAAGATTGGTACCTTCCACGTCCTCAGGTAAAACTGAAAAAGCTAGAGGACACTTGAGTCGGACGTCACTTGTAGATACGTTTGCTAGAAGTACTGCCTACGACAAAAAAAGCCAACACTATTACAATCCATATAGCTAACGTGTTAGTGGACAGAGATTGTTAACATTAGCAGAAAGTGTAGTTGGTTTACAAAAAATATTTACTATTTATTCCTTTTCTAAGACATGTTCAGTGCAATACAACTTTTGACAAGCACCTCTGGATATTTTGCTAAGTCTAAGTCCATCTTTGGATGGTTGAAAATATGTTGTCAAAATTATAGTTTAAATTGTTTGCAAAATTTGTTTAATAAAAGGTTTTATATTTTGACTACAACTGTCATGCAATGTGATTCCATCTCTTCATTAGTGCCACCCCCTTGAAAACTATTACTTTATGGCACCATGCAAACCTGTATTAATACTTGTGTGCACATTAAAATGTTTTTTGTACAATGTAAAATTCTCATGACAGTGGAGCAGATTATTCTTAGCCAGTCAACTGCAGTAATTGCGGTGGAAAATGTGGTTAACATCCACTCATGCATGGGAAAAAATACCATCAAATGCCATGAAACAGGTATAATTTTGAAAAATACTATGATATAGAATTTTGGTCATACTGCCCAGCACTACTGTACATCACCTCTCTGCTTCTTCGTAATTCGAGTCTTGTCTATTTTGCAATCGATGAAGCAGTGAACAATTAAATGCCATATTAGTTTTATGGCACCTTCATTGCAAGCATGCAGAATTGCATATTGACGTATCAACTGCATTCTGAACCCTCATTAAAGAAAAAAAAAACAAGGCTGACTCATGACAAGTTTTTCACTCTTCATTCCCGTACCTATCTCTGATTGTTTATACTGCAAGGAGTCTAATAGCACCTACATCCCTTAAAATAGTGAAAATCCCCAAAAAGCTTCAAGTATTCTCTTCTGGTCTGAAAAAGAACATCCAGTGCACTATCTTAACTTGACATCCCTCTGAGTGTGAATAAAATGTTTCTTGTGTTTGGATTAAGGCATAAAGGGCAGAACACATTATTGGAAAAATGGTACAGTTGTGCTTAATATGATAAATGCCAAGACTGACTCAGTGTTTAACTAAATTGTATATAACAGTTTATTCTTTTTCACTGTAGTATGTGTCTGAAGTTGTCATTGGAGCACCTTATGCAGTTACTTCTGATCTACTTGACCACTTTAAGGTAAATCCCAAAGCTAAGATTCATGTATGAAGCAGGAACTGCTTTATTAAAACTGCTTTTATAATTTATAATTTAAACTTTGTGCAGTCCATTTGGCTTCCCAACACATATATAATAGTATTATATTCATTTTTTGGAGCACTTGTAGACACTATTGCATATGCACTTTATTAGAAGATTATTTATCTATTTATGTTTTAAAACATTCACAGAATTCAGCAGTAATTTAGTACTGTAGTGTTGCTTTAGTCATAATAATGCTTGAATAGTCTGCAGACTTGTATGTCTATTAATTTAAACCAGCCTGCTTTAGTCTAATTATGTCACTTTGTAACTCATATATGTTGAGTTTAGTTAAATGGGAGATAACCTGTCCATCTTGTGGAATTGCAGTATTGTTTATCGATATGCTGTTGCTCTGAAAGTCTTTATAATGGTATGTGTGATTTCATCCATCTATCCGTTTTCTAAACCCGCTTCTCCAGGGCAGGGCTGCGGGAAAACTGGAGTTTATTCCAGCAAGCATTGGGCACAAAGAAGGAACAATCTCTGGATAAGGCGTGAGCCCATCACAGGTTAAACACACAGACCAGGGGCCAGATTACCATCAGCAGTCCACCTAACACTCATGATTTTGGTCTCTGACAGAAAACTGGAGCACCTGGAAGAATCCCATCTTGGCATGGGTAAAACATGCACAATCCACTTGGGGATCATTTGGGCCTTGAGTCCTGGTATCCTTATTGTGAAACGGCAGAAAAGATGAATGGGTTTTTAATTTACTGAAAATTGAATTGATCAGCAACACATGCAAACCTAGGCAACTGCTAGTCTTGACTATACTTCAAATGGGTTATAAACGTGGCAGGAATAGCAAAGAAGACCCAAATGTACCTAATGCCTGCAACACTGGAAAAAATAAGTCCTAAACATACACTGTGATCGCGAAAGCCTAAGAAGCTCAGTTTCACTGTACTGCAAGTGTTGTTTGTCCAAAGGAAAGAGGGGGCGACATGTTGGTGCAAGAGTAAAAGCAAAGTGAACAGATTTCAGAACTGTTCTGTTGAACATTGTAATGGGCAATGTTCAATTGCTGTCAAATAAGGTAGATGAACTGTAGCTCTTAACAATGAAGTATTAATGTGTTAAGAACACATTGCATTAGTATTTAGGAAAGCAAGGGTTGTTGTCACCTTCAAAAATGAAATACGATGTACGTACAGTGAAGCCAATAATTATTTGCACACTGGTCAAAAGTGAAAATGAAATTGAGGATATTTAGGAGCAAAATTTAAAAACTGTCTGTAAAATGTTGCAATTACTTTTATGTTATGTAAAAAAACAAGAAAAAACTTTTATCTGGAAGTATTTTCAAATTATATAATTTATTGCATTCAAACATTTATTTGTACACCTGGCCACTGGAGTTTTCTCAAAGTCCTGCTCAGTATTTTGTAGGCTCTTCTTTGCCAGCAATAATATAATAATAATGCCTCCTGGGCATGTTTTTAACAAGGGTGTTGCAAATGGCTGGGTCAATGCTCTCCCATGTGTGCAGCAGCATGTCTTTCAAATTCTTTTTGTTTGTTCTTTACACTTATACATGGCATCTTACAAAAGACCCTTCCATGCAGCCCATGTTCGTTAAGCCTGTCATTTATTGTTTGTGTGCAAACCTGAATTCCAGTATCCTTGACTTGCTTTGCAATTTGTGGAGCGGACAACTTTTGGTTTTTCATGGCAAACTCTTTGATGTACTTCTTTGTTCTGGTACTGGTCTTTCTTTTTTTCCCTATTTCCTCCAGACTAACAATTTCACCTGACTTCTTGAATTTCTGAATGATGTAGTGCATGGTAGTGTGTCTCATATCAATTCTTTAAGCATTTTTTTTTTTAACAGAAAGACCCTGATTGTGTAATTTTGTGACTCTTTCCCTCAATTAATTGGATAATTCATCAGTTTTAGCCATGTTGGGAAACTCAACTAAGCCTGTAAATGCTTTTATGGAGAATGATCACCAAGGCTACTTGTAGATACTAAGGACACCCATCTACCTGCCTATGTGGAACATCTGTTGTTATGTATTGTGTTAAACTATCTCCGTTATCACTGGGAACTCCTCCCATTGTGACATATATGCTCAACTCTATGAATGACCAGATGTACAAATAATGGTTTGAAGGCAATAAATTACATAATTTGAAAACACTTCCAGATTATGTTTTGAATAACAGTTTTTCTTGTTATTTTACATAACACACAACTAATTGTAACATTTTAGACAGTTTTTAAAGTTCTTCAATATCCTCAATTTCATTTCCATTTTGACCATTTTTTTCACAATGTACAAATATTTTTTGGCTGCACTGTATCTGTACCCCTTAATTATTTAGTACTGTAGTGCTGTCCAATTTATTTAATTGTTAAGCCTTTAGACAATATAGTATATGGACCAGAGGGAACATTTAACAGGGAGACAGAAACATTTTTTTCTTTAATATGTGAGTAAGGTACAGGGTAAACTTCATATGCATATCCCATCAAAAAGTGTTTCATACATAACAGAAACACTGATTTTGAATGAAGTCAAAACCTGGGTATTACCGCATTTATCTTAGTAAATAAGAAATATACAGTATGACCAACTTTTTACATGTTATTTCTACCTGTAATTTTCTCCTCTACAAACTGCAGTTTAGAGATGACTTGTATTTAATCTCTGACTTTTAAGTCACTTTTAGTGTAGCAAGGAAGTGGAAGTTTTAAAGTGGCACATAACAGTATATTTATATGGATCTGACTTATTAAGAACATTAAATAAAGGTCAAGCAGACATAGAACATACATTTATTAATACACTTATTAGCATTACCTCATCATTTATCACATGGGTGATTTTACACTGTTTGATTTTTTTTAAATTTTAATTCTCTTTGTTGTTTAGCATTTTCATATTAAGAAACAAGACAGTTTTAGCAGTCCTCGTCATTATTGAATGTATCCTAACGAGACCACTGTGAAGCAACATTTGTGACATTTTTCCTAATTAATACTTTAAATGTATTTCAAAATTAATGCAAGTAAAAGTTCAGGCAAAAAATGCATTCCACACACTACACACATAATAAAAATCCATTGATTTTTATTTGGTATTTGATAAGAACTAGAGCTATGCGTAAGTAGTTTAAATAAGTAAGTCATCTTCTTAAAATTTCATCACTGAAAATATATATTTAAGACACAAAATAACATTATATAAAACATGCAATAACACACCAACCTTCATGCTGTGCACGAAAAATGGAAAAACTGTGAAATATTATACATATTAGAGGTTTAACAGTTTTCATATTATCTATCTATCTATCTATCTATCTATCTATCTATCTATCTATCTATCTATCTATCTATGTACAATTTATAATAGAAGAATGATTAAAATATTTAAAGCTTGGCCAATTAAAAGAAACATCAGTAAAGACAAGATTTATTTTTCAAACACAAGCCACATGAACAGTATTTTCTTTAAAATAGTCTGAATTCATTAGTTCAAAATCCTCCTTGGAAAATAGGTCGCAGTGATGCTTCATTTCAGGAAGCAATATTCTGATCATCCAACATGGACAGACCTTGCTCAAGTTTAATAGATTCCACTTGCCTTTTATTAATACTGCATGTCTGCTATCTTATGCACCATCACCATTTGATTCTCCATTATGATTTGCTCTACTGTTGTCAATGTCATAGGCTGGCCAGACTTTGGGTCATGTTCGGAAAATGTCCTACCATGATAAAATCCTGCGGCATATGAATATGAGATATAAGGCGTACTTGTTGTGGTGCACAGTATTAAGGAGGTAATTAATCTCAGAAGGTGTATTTGTTCTCTAGCATTAGAGCTATCTTACACACTTTCACTGGTTGATTCTCATAATTTTTTCTGTGCTAGTGCAAAATGTTCTCTGAAATGCATGCTTGCCTTCACAAGTGCACACCACATACATGCTTACCACATGGGTAAACATGGCAATTGATTTGTTTCCACCCATTTTTAATTTTTTGTTAGTTTTTCAGTATGCAATTTTAATTTCAGTTTAGTTTTTGTTTTTCACTTTGCTTATAGTTTTATTTTGTTTAACAAAATGCTTTTTTTTTTTTAGTAATTTTAGTTAAAGTTTTCAATAATAATATTAATTTTGATGTGTACAATTGCAAGTGCTTTCAATTAAGAGAGATTGCCATTTCAAGCCTAAGAAATTTCAGTGGCATATGTGGTATGCTTAATGTGCCATATGCACATTTTTGTATTATAACAGAACAAATCTGTATTTTTAATAGAGGAATTAAATAATGTTTGGATAATTTTCTGTGAAACTTCTTAAATCTTTTATATATATATATATATATATATATATATATATATAGATATATATATAGATATATAGATATATATATAGATATATAGATATATATATAGATATATAGATATATATAGATATATATATATATATATATATATATATAGATATATATATATATATATATAGATATAGATATATATAGATATATATATATATATATGTATATGTATATAGTGGGAAATAGCCCCGACACAGACAGACGGACATCATTTACAGTCCAACACACATTTATTTACAATTTACAGTTCAAATGACTTAAGCACAGCTCAGTGCTGCAGCACCAATCACCCTCAGTCCAGGCCTTCTACACAAATGCCTTTCGTCTCTTCAGGCCACCTCTTTCCTCTCCCAGACCTCGTCCTATTCCATCCAACTCCAGCCCTGAATGAAGGGAAGCAGCCCCTTTTAATGTCACCTGGATGTGCTCCAGGTGTGCTCCGGCAATCTTCCACCGACACACCCCAGTGTGGCAGAAGTGCCAGCTGTATCCCCGGAAGCACTCCGGGTGTCCCTGCTCCTCTTCCCCCCAGCACTTCCTGGTGTGGCGGAAGTGCTGAGGTCCAGGGCTCTCCAGGCATTGGGGGCACCCCCTGGCGGTGACCATGGGCCCCTACAGGGTTGAGCTTCAAAGCTCTGTACCCGTGGCCCCCCCCCCTCGTGGTCTGGAGGAGGCGTGAGCCCTCCTCCAGTCCTCTTGGGCGTCCCGGCTGGGTACCACCCCCAGCCGCGTGCCACAATATATATATATTAATGATACTCAATAATAACCGTTGCTTTTACTGTAGTAGAAAAGTTAATCTGACACAAAGGGAATGTAGGTACTCTTGATTGCCACATGAAATCTTCTTGTATTCCCTACATTCCGCTGGTGGTCTCTGCTTTGCACAGCTATATACTGTATGTATTAAAAGAATTTTTCTTTGAATTTTGTCTTTGATCAGAAAGAATATGTAGCAAGCATATAAACATGCAACTAGCAGCCTTTCATCCTATTTTAGTAACTTTTAGTTATTTTTTAATTATAAAACTTCTGCATTGTAAATGATAATAATATTCCTAGTTTGGCCTTTGAATATCACGTGTACCAAGTCTTTTCTATTATGTGCATGCATGTGAGAAATACATTTTGTGTGTAATATATCTAGACTCTCTGCACTACTATAAACCTTTTCATATAAAAACAGTCTGAATTGTTAATATTTGATAAAACCACCAAGATGTGTACTGTAGGTTAGTTTTGATCAGATAAACTTTATTAATCCCAATGAGAAATTCAGATGCATACAATAACAGAAGCATAAAAAACAAGGATATAGACTCACAGCCAGTCAGTCAATCGATAAGGAAATAAATAAATAAACTTAACCAGTACATCGGGTGTAATCATTGAATTGCCTGATAGAAGTAGGCTGAAAAGACCCCTAGAGGCGCTTCTTAAAACACCATGGTGGAATGATCTTGTGGCTAAAAGTGCTTCAAGAGAACACACCCTAGAGGGGATGGAGGGGACTTTTCATGATGACATCCAATTTTGCCACCATACCCTTTTCCACAACAGCTTTCAGTGTGTCCAGGGTTCATTCAGTGATGGAGTTGGCTTTCCAGATAAGTTTGTTCATGCTTTGTACTTCTTTTGAGCTCAGGTTGCTTCCCAAGGAGACTGCAGAGAAGAGCACCACACTAGCTATTATGGACTGACAGAAACTTTCCAGCAACTTGCACACATCAAAAAGGCCTTAGTCTCCTTAGCAAGTACAGTCTGCTCTAGCCTTTCCTGTACAGCACCACTGTGTTGTCAGACCAGTGTAGTTTGTTGCTTATATTAACCCCTAGGTACTAGTAGCTCTGCAGCACTTCGACATCCTCTTGTGTAATGACAGGTCTCAGAGGTTTCTTGACACGCTAGAATTATTCCACTAGCTCTTTTGTCTTGCTGATATTGAGCTGCAGGTTGCTGTCCCTGCACCACAAGACAAAGTCCTCCACAACCTTCCTGCACTCTGACTCCACCCCATTATTATTAATACAGCCTATGATTGGTGAGTCAGCAGAAAATTTCTCTAGATAGCAGACGCTGCTATTGTGCTGGAAGTCTGTTGTGAAGAGCTTAAACAGGAAGGGAGATGGGGAGGTTCTCTGAGGTGCTCCAGTATTATCATTAATGATAGAAACAGGTGCATTAATTTAGCTAATGTTATATGCAAGTAGTGATTTCTGCAGTAATGCTCAATAATAGCTTTACAAATACTGGAAATTATTATTTTGATTCAGGCATATAGAATTTCTATAAACATTTTCAGTTCCTTTATTTTTTTATTTCTGCATGCTAATATATATAATCTCAGTGACATTTTCAGGTTACTCTGTCAGCCATTTATAGTGTCATTCATATTTAATTAAATATGAATGTCATAATTGCTTGTTGCCTTAATGATTACACGTGCCATAGTATAATAAAGTTTTTTATCATTTAATTTCTGGTGAAAAAATATCAGATGATCATTGTGCATTGTGATCTTCATATTAGGTTTGGTGGTGCCTGGCTCCACTGCCCTGAACTGACTACCTAACATACATTTCTATCTTTCTGCAGATTTAATGCAAATATTTTTATTGTTAAATATCACAATTTTGCATATGTCTCTCAGTGAAGGATAAAATGATGTTGATAATAATAGTACTTTTTATTTATATAGCACTTTTCCCATGCTTAAGGCACTTATAATACAAATACAAGAGTACAAGTATTTCTGCATAGAATACTAAGGAGATACAAAGCATTAAACAGAATAAAAGACAATAAACCAGAGTAAAATGCTAAATTCAATACTAAAAGAAGGATCTCATATAAGAAAAATGCTTTTGTTTAATGTAGCCTTACAAACTGATGACAAGACAAAGATTGTGCCTGGGAGGTATAAAGGAAATTAAATTTCACACAATTTAATCATAGAAACGCATATTATTTTTGAAGTTTTAAGCCTGAACACCATTTAACATAAGAAGAGAAGTTTAGGCATGAAAATATTCAGTCCAGCATAGGATGTCAATTCCTATTCACCTAACTTCTGTAAATTATATTTTAGGTTGCCCAAGTACTGCTATCAGTTATGCTGTCTCAAGCATATTGCATATATCTGTAGTTCTCTATCTGAAGACATATTTTTACTGTTAATGTGAAGTTTACCTTTAATCTGCTTCCATCAGTGTTCTGTAAGAGATGGGCTCATATTACAGTAGCAGTTGGCATACACTGTACTAATTTTCTTCATGATTTAAAATTTGACTGCACTGTTACCGTAGCATCCTTCCTTTAAACAATAACAAAAGCATTGAATGAAAGTGTGTATTTCTGTGGTTTGCATGGTTTCTTTAACAATATTTAGATACCATGGTTTGCCTATTTTTTGGTATGTAGTGTTACAATATGGGTATTACGTTCTCCTTCAGATTGACCTAGTTTGCCATGGAAGAACTGAAGTTATTCCTGATAAAGATAATTCAGATCCATATGAGGTAATTTGTTTTTAAGAACTTTATATATATATATATATATATATATATATATATGCATATTTATTATTCACTTTCAGTATGTCAAATGTGAAGTACAGAATCTTTGTAATGTGAAAATAAACACTGACTTTAAAATACTTGTTGTCTTATTAAACATTTTCTGTTTTAATATGTTAATTATAGTATGTAAATGCGACTGCATTACAAATAAAGCTCCTTCCACTCATGTTTTACTTGTTCTTTTGCTTTATATGCAGGAGCCAAAAAAAAGGGGAATCTTTCGAAATGTGAACAGCGGAAACAGCTTAACAACAGATGATATTGTGCAGAGAATAATCAAAAACAGGTACAAGGTTTCTTTAGGCACATCACACACACTCTGACCAAGCATCAGATAAAGTGTTTGCTTTATTATTTTGTGTGTGTGATTTTATTTCTGAATTATATGCTTTCTAAATAATATTGTTTACTGACTTGTTTTTTTTTTACCATGACAAAAGTACATGACAGACCAAAGAAGAATCTCATATTTTACAGGGCCAGGAGAAAAACATAGTTAGATATGAAGGAAAGGGTCAGAATTAAGAAGTCAGAAATGTCCAGCACCAAAAAAAAAAACGCTAATCAAGAGTTGGAAATCAACACTGCAATAAATATAAGCAGCCAACAAAGGTTGCTTTCCCAGTATCCACAATCTTGGATCTTGCAGTCAGTTTTAGGTTGGCTTTTATACCATCAAATGGATGATGTATGTTGCATGAGATCTGAGACCACACCCCTGGTAACCGCCTGTTGAGTCTATACAATGAACCTGCAAAGTGGCAGCCCCAAAATAAAAAACAAAATACTCTCTAGGTAACCACAAAAACTAAATGAAAATAAAAAATTACATAGTCATGTCATGTCATTTTCTAACCCACTTAATCCATAATGATCATGAGAGGTGCACCCAGAGGAAACGCATGCAGGCAAAGGAAAACATCCAAACTCCAGGCAGGGAGGACACGGGTTGCAAACTCTGGTCTCTTTACTACGAGGCAGCAGTGCTACCATTGCACCTCCATGCTGCCCATAATGACATACTGAATCTAGAAAACCAGAAAAATAATATTTGCTACCTCCATGTAACAGTACCCCCAAAATTAACTTTAAAAACGAAGAAAAATGTTCGTACAAATAAAGGCTCGTAATGTGCATACACAAACGTCAAGATTTATAAATGAAAACTGGATGGGAGAGCAGGTGTATATTTACGACAACTCTGACCCCTACATTCACAAAATTTCAGAGAAAGTGGAAAATGACAGACCCTTCAAGTAGTGAAATGCAGTCAAACCAGGTAAACATGACTTGCATACATGATAATGCATATCACTGAGTCATTATTAGAATGTGTGTTAATTTGACAGACATCATATTAAAGCTAAAATGTGATGAGCTTTATACGTATGCGACTGCATATCAATGAGGTTAACTAGCATGGTTCATTCATGGTTGTTTCAGTGTGGATCCGGGTGGGGTTTCAGCCGAGTTCACAAATGCACATTTACAAGATGATAGTGTGATTTATAAATGGTAAATTACATAGAAACATTCTCATGCCATGTTTTATAAATCTGATTTTTTTTTTTTTTTTGCTGTACACATTTTCCTGTTGTTTGGCGTACAGGTATTTTCAAAGTTTTATAAATTGGGTTGAATCCTCGTCCAGGCACTCTCTGTATGAAGTTTCCATATTTTTCTCACATCTGCATTGGTTGTTCTTTCTCTCCCAAAGACATGCATGTCAGGTAATTTGGCTGCTGTACTACTATTGGTCCAGTATACAGTGAACTTCGGCCCCATCAGTACTTGGTTTACACCTTGCACCCAGTGCTACTAGGATAAGCAAAAACTCACGACAACTATGAACTAGATAAGTGGATCAGATGTGAATGGATAGATGGATGGATGGATGGATGGATGAATGTTAATATTAAATATGTGATGATTCTGTAAAGATGATAATATTTAAATATTATGATTCAGACCTCTAAATTATATTACAATATTCATCCTGATGTAAAAAAAATCAACAAACACCTTTGGGTGATGTTATGGTAAGTAGATTTTAGTTTGTTAAAGAAATTTGTCTTGTGTGAATTTCAGTTTTTTCCTCAGTTTGCTATAGTATATATACCTACAGTCAGTAATGACAAGTCAATTTTCAAATTCAATACTGTCTTACACTTGTTAGCCTTGACTGATTAGCTGTTCACCTTTCAAAATATTTAGCTTTGGTTATGCAGAGATTCCTAAGGATACAGTGCAAAAAGTGTTCAGTAACCTTCTGGCTTTTCAGGAAAATCTTAAGTTCAGTTTTGAGGTTCTCTTGTTAGCCACAAGCTATATTATATCAGTTAAACAATCTGTATACCATTTATTTAGATATATAAATATTGTTTTTTTTTTTTTAAATTTCATTAGTAGCGCTGCTGCCTCGCAGTTAGGAGACCCAGGTTTGCTTCCCAGGTCCTCCCTGTGTGGAGTTTGCATGTTCTTCCCGTGTCTGCGTGGGTTTCCTCCGGGTACTCTGGTTTCCTCCCACAGTCCAAAGACATGCAGGTTAGGTGCATTGGCGATTCTAAATTGTCTCTAGTGCTTGGTGTGTGGGTGTTCGCCCTGCGGTGGGCTGGCGCCCTACCCAGGGTTTGTTTCCTGCCTTGCACCCTGTGTTGGCTGGGATTGGCTCCAGCAGACCCCCCGTGTCCCTGTAGTTAGGATATAGCGGGTTGGATAATGGATGGATGGATGGATAATTTTCATTATTATTTTCCAGGTTGCAGTTTGAAGCTCGAAACCAAAAGAAGGAAGCTAAAGAAATGGCTGTGATTCAGGCCATGAAAAAATGTGAAGAGAAAGAGTTGAAGCAGCAAGACAGGAGAAACGTGGTGAATGAAGAACAAGAAAATTAAATAAGCTGAAAACTGAACAAATACCGAAAGCAGACTCTTCCCTGCAAATATTTTGGTTTCTTCTTTTTACCTATGTGGCATTTTACAACTTTTCATCCTGGTTAAACTGAAAATCTTGCACTTGTTTACATAACCTTATTGTTGAAAGCACATTCTCTCCTCAAGGAGGATTGATTTAAAGCCATGTTTTTGAAAATTCAGCACATATGTGTTGACCTTGTATCACTCCAGAACAAGGCTTCTTAAATTTTCCAGGGATACCTGTGTCAAGTGGCTTTCATTCTATCTCATTTCATTGATTACATCTTGCTTGAAGAAGGGGCCTGAGTTGCCTCGAAAGCTTGCATATTGTAATCTTTCTAGTTAGCCAATAAAAGGTGTCATTTTGCTTGGCTTTTCTCTACATTCATAAGAGGAGAGAAATTCCTGCCTGTAGTGGTACTTCAGTTTAAATCAGTTAGTTGTTTGCTACTCTCATTCTGGAGAGTCAGTATGGAAATAACATTTAAAATGAAAATGACAAAGATGTTTGTTGTTTTCTATCCAATAGCACAGGAACCAAATTCATTTTCTTTTTAATGATTATTTCCTTGTTTGGTATTTGCTTCCTAATTATTAAGTAGTTTCCTCTAAAAGTCACAAGTAATTTTTCCCAAAGGAAACACTAGGCATTGTGTGCTGTTTAATTACATTTAAACAAATGAGATCGTAATCCTTGATTAAACAAGTTCTACAAAGTACACCATGCAAACATTTTATAAATTCCTTTGTAATTTGAAAGAAACCCCATTGAAGACTGATACAAAAATGGCAATTCAAAGAAATAATACTGTGTATAATTTAACAAGGACTTCAATTGAGTAAGGCAGAATGGCATCTCTATGGCTAAGGATCTGCACCATTACCGCCAATAAGGATCCTACTCTTTTGGACTCTTGAGCAAGGCCCTTAACCTGAAAATTGCTCCGGGGGCACTATACAATAGCTGACCCTGCTCTCTGACTCCCAAAGGTCATGCAAAAAAAAATTTTCCCTTGGGTAGTAACGAAGTAAATCATAAAGTAGGTACTGTGTTCATGTGGGTGTCCCCTGGTACTGAGTTTGAAACCACTTATTTCCTTTGCATTGCAAGGGCCAGGATATACTTGACGTTACGCAACTCGTACACTTGTGGACACTGCTTCCACACAAACTATTATAGAAACTGCTGCTTTCTTTAGCACAATTGCACAGTGACTAGCTCTGCAGTCTCACAGCTCCAGTGGTTTTGATTTCTTACTCGGTCACACTGTTTCACTCCAGCTACTCAGTTTTTCCACTAACATCCCAATCACATGCAGGTTGGGGTTAATTGATGATTCTTAACTGGCCTGGTAGAGTGAGGGCAGATGTATGCAAGAGTAAGATGAGCATCCTGTGCACGCTTAGCATTCTTTGTTGTCAGTGTAGTCCTTGGAGTAACCCTGAATTTAGGTAAAATGGATCCAGTACATTGATGGGTTGAATTGATACTTGTGATATAATTCACATTCACTGCTGGAGCTGCTTTTTTTTTCCAGTGTGGCAACTGAGTCTGTAATCAAGCCCAAGACTCTTAACACTGTATTGGCACCAACTCCTGCGGTTATACCTTCCTGCATCTGTAAGTAACATCAAATTAGAAAGGAGTAAGGTACTCAGTGCAAATTGTTGTATGATTGTATATAGCAGTGGTCTGTACCTGACTGGTATTTTAAAAAGATTTGCTTTCCCCTCAGGCCTCTGAATGTTTGATAATGCTATAAAACACTACAACGATTGTGAGAAGTTCATACATTTGTAGCTTAGGTTGATGGCAGATTCTACTTAATATTGAAGTGTTTAAGCCTGTATCTACAAAAGATTCTGCATTTCTTCATTTAAGTTTGGTTTGCTTTGTAAATCAAAGGTTATTTGCTAATCCATTCTAGATTTTACTTATTTATAAAACCTTATTTTTTTTACATTACGTTATAACGTTCTATGTAAACGTGTCGTGATTTTAATGGTATTTTCCTGAGGAGATACTTCCTGCAGTCTGTGGCAAATGCCCAAAGGTTGCTGAGTCAATTGTGTGAAGCTGGAATATTTTGGAATGTTTCTGCTGATCAACATGATATAAATTTTGAAATTAAGATTTGTTCAGAATTATTCATTATATAGAAAGAAAAAATACTGTAATGTTAACAATGCAAAATTAAGAAAAGAATGTCTTAATGGTGTTATATTTTGTCAGGCTATTCTCAGGCTGCAGCATGTATAATCCAAAGTTCACAAAATTTTAATGCAATTTATAATAGATTGTTTAACCCTACAGATGTCAGAAAAGCCACGTTAACATCAGTTTATGTTACTGCACCCCAGCATGTCCTTGTGTCCTCTTGGAATACAGGTAACCCTCTTGTGAATGTAGTCACTTACAAATGTTTGCATTGATTGGTAGCTAATGGACTGTTAAGTACTTATGAAACACTATCAGTCATCAGTTTAATTTCCTTGGATATCATCAAAATACGCACCATAGTAGTTTTACCTTATGTTTTTTAAAGAGCCTAAAATTTTAACTTATTTATTTTTGTTTTGTAAATCGTAACTGTTTAATTTTTAAATAATAAGTAAATTGCTAGGAAATATCTAAGTATATGTACATTTCTGGCACTTTTTTCTGAATAAAACATCTTTATGTCATAACAAAATGCATAATTTAAAGCTTTTAAAGTATACAGTTGAATGTACAGTATATAAAATATATGTGAATAAAATCTAAAAACTATTATATACAGTAATTTCTGCTTATTATTTTTGGAGTTATTTAACATTTGGCTATGAGGCTTGTTCCTGATCAGCTTAACTGTCTCTTGGTATTAATATCATAGCAAATACATGACCAACTGAGAGGTGAAACACTATTTGTAAAGAATTAAGACTGTCCCTAAAATAAATAGGACAGAAAAAAATATGTTAACTTTTATAGCATTTTTATTATGTATTAAATATTGTTTACTTTTGAAATGTGTGACAAGAACTGACAATTTGTTGGAAATTTCTGCATGAAAGTATTTCTGCATTAGTGTGCAGCTTATGGGTTCTAATGTGCTGCACTGAAGTAAAACCCAAAAGTCACAACGCATTTCGAAAAACTTGAGACCCCCAGTTTATGGAACTTAATTTATTATTGCCTAGTATTTAGCATAGGCCAGTTTTGGGTGGGTATAGTTTGGTAGAATTATCCCAGTTTGATATATGTACAACATTATCTGTGTATGTCAAACTTTAGTTTTTTCCCTACAAACTACAGTAAACTTTAATGTAAAGGTGTGGCTCACTATCTGGTCTTGTCGCATTAGAGAGTTTAGTGGTTATGCCCGAAATACATTGAAAATAACTCGGAAGCTAGCAAAACCAGAGAGCCTACATTTTTGGTTTATTCAGATAACAAGTAGAGACAAATGCCACTCTGTTTTACTTTCAGTTAGTAACTGCTGCACCTGCTCTGTTGGACAGGAAATGTTCTTTGCAGCCATTGCACTGGACAGTATAGTAGTTTGTATCCTGAATGCTTGCTAACACCATGATGCTTTTATTGATGTGTTTGGGACCATGTTTTTCTGAGGGGGGGGGGGGGTTTGGTGGGGGTTCAAGAAAGCTGATAGTGCAGATCTAGAAATGAATCTATCTGTTGTACATCTGCATTGCTGGTAAGATATGATGTGAGCACAGACATACTGTCTCATTTTTATTGAACATGCTTATTGTGGGTTTGGTTCTGTCTAGTTGTCTGAATTTGACAATATTGTACATAAAAGTTAAAATATGACTCTAACAAATTGTTGGTCATGTTCTTGTTATGTCATAACCTGACTTGATAAAAACAAAAATAAAAAAATCTGATTGGCCTGTTAATCTTTGCATTCTTGTCTTGTGGTTTGTTTGTTTTTTTTAAATACATTTAATAACAAATGGCTAACTGTTTTGTTGCTTTTCTGTCTGTTCTGTTTGCACTTCATTTGTAGTTTTGTCTTATGATGCTGGATGTTTCCAAGACATACATCAACTGTTGTCCCACTGATCTTGGAGTGAAGCAAACTGGTCAGCCATACATGCAGGAAGTTGTAACTAAACTAGTGAGGTGGTGTGTTTCTGTGAAATGTTGGTGTTATAAATTGGTAAAGTCTACATCAAGGCTTCAGCTAGACTTGGAAGAGAGTTGTGTCTTGTCTTTTAATATCCTGGTACAGGTTGTAATTTGATATTTTATTGTCTTAAGGACATTCCACAAGTTGCTGTAAGAAGCACCTTGTATATAAAAAAACAGAAGGGAATAACCTATAAATGAAGTTTGGCAAGTGACTGGAGTAGACACCAACAATACCTCATTCTGTGCTGAGCAATGCATCATCTGGAATCAAGTGTGTCCCTTTAGTCGGAAACATTCTGAGAGTGAAACCAGCATACAGCACCATATTCTGTATGTAAAACAAATCCCTAGGGTACTGTAGGCGGTTCAAGACCTTTAACAAGTCTGAAGATTAAAAAAGCAATCCCAGTGTTGGAATGGTTTGATAAATTGGCATGGCGTACCATACTAAAGTTAGAAAATTTTCTTGTTCAAAAAAAAAAAAAAAAAACCTTGTTCTTACCACATATACAGTAAGGTCAGACAGATTGTGTTAGCCATTAGCAAATCTTCAGAGGGCTCTGAAGATTTTCATTTAGTGCCCTCCCCACATTACAACCTCATTTCTCCTTGGGACTTTTGAAAGACCTTAATGTGTCAATTTTAAGTCGTACAAGCAGTATTATAGATGACAGTATCTTGAAGTTTTGGAATAATTAATTTTTTGCACACCAACCAACTCTGATTACAAGAAAAATACCCCATGAAATTATTTAAAACACAAGAGTGTACCCTGGATTTTAATTTGGCCCAACAGCACCCAGCATGCAATGTTTTGTGAATATCAGTTCAGTCATTTTTGCCTGATTGCCAATCAAACAGACAAAATCTGGTTTGGGGGGTGGAATAACATAGCTTAGTGAACAAAACAGATACATAACATCAAGTGATTCTGAAAAATTTATAAAGACAGGCAGAAAGTATTATGGCTTTATTTACAGTGTATATTTTGCCATCTTCAAACTAAGAGGTGATTGTCATTGTTTTTATTCATTTATTTTTTTGAGCCCGTTTTTCCATCTACTGGACATTTTGCTCTCTGTCGCTTCTTTATTCAATTTCTGGATAGGGTTTAGGTGTTCGGGGCTATACTGGAGCACGGGATACTATCATCACTGGCCATACGCACATTTAGATTCACTAATAGACCTGACATCAGCAACTTTGGAGGTGGGGGTAGCAAAGTTGCCGAGAAAACCCATGCAGATATGGAGAGGATGTGTCCGCTCCGCACAGACATTGCCTTAATCAGTTAGTTTGGACCCAAGACAAGAGTGATGTCTAGTATCCCACTGTGCCTACCCACCCTTCAGTTCTTCATTTGGAGACAGTGTTTGCATTTTCTTAACAAGGGTATACTAATCAGCCCTTGTCATTGCCAAGGATGTTTGAACCTGGTTAATTTGATTTAGGATCATGGAAAACCTGAAATGAGTACAGAAGGACAAACCCATGGATGGTTTGAAGAGGAGGTTGCAGCATGGAGTTTCACTTGGCCTCTAACAGGTCTATTTGTTTACTTACTGGTTGGGACCTTTCTAAAAGATGGGCAGAGAGATTAATGCCAAGGAGCAACATAGTTGGCACTTTTGAGGGAGAAGAGATCTACTTTAGAATCTAGAATTCACAAGAGCCAAAATTTTGTGACACATTCAAAGACCATGAATGGAACATTTTATAAGCTGGTAATTATTTATATATTTTGCTTTTAATGTTTTTGTAATCCAATGCTTTTGATTCATGGGACAAGTGACTTTATATGTGTACAGTTCCTTGCACGAAGCATTTAGACTTAAGAACAGTTTTACATTTTCCTTAATTAGTGAAATACGCATTCTAAGCTTACAAATGGCTTTATATTTATTAGATAGATTACTTTACTAATCCCCCAGGGGAAATTGACATACTCCAGCAGCAGCATACTGATAAAAAATGCAAGGTGGAGAGTGCCAGGCAGGTATAACAGACAATAACTTTGTATAATGTTAACGTTTACCCCCCGTGGAATTGAAGAGTCGCATAGTGTGGGGGAGGAACAATTTTCTCAGTCTGTCAGTGGAGCAGGACAGTGACAGCAATCTGTCGCTGAAGCTGCTCCTCTGTCTGGAAATGATACTGTTCAGTGGATGCAGTGGATTCTCCATGATTGACAGGAGCCTGCTCAGCACCCGTCGCTCTGCCACAGATGTCAAACTGTCCAGCTCCCTGCCTACAATAGAGCCTGCCTTCCTCACCAGTTTGTCCAGGTGTGAGGCGTCCCTCTTCTTTATGCTGCCTCCCTAGCACACCACCGCGTAGAAGAGGGCACTCGCCACAACCGTTTGATTGAACATCTGCAGCATCTTATTGCAGATGTTGAAAGACGCCAGCCTTCTAAGGAAGTATAGTTAGCTCTGTCCTCACTTGCACAGAGCATCAGTATTGGCAGTCCAGTCCAATTTATCATCCAGCTGCACTCCCAGGTATTTATAGGTCTGCACACAGTCACCTCTGATAATCATGGGGTCCATGAGGGGCCTGGGCCTCCTAAAATCCACCACCAGCTCCTTGGTTTTGCTGGTATTCAGTTGTAGGTGGTTTGAGTCGCACCATTTAACAAAGTCCTTGAACAGGTTCCTATACTTCTCCTCCTGCCCACTCCTGATGCAGCCCACGATAGCAGTGTCAGCGAACTTTTGCACGTGGCAGGACTCCGAGTTGTATTGGAAGTCCGATGTATATAGGCTGAACAGGACCGGAGAAAGTACAGTCCCCTGCGGTGCTCCTGTGCTGCAGACCACAATGTCAGACCCTGCAGTTCCCGAGACGCATATACTGAGGTCTCTTTGTAAGATAGTTCACAATCCATGCCACCAGGTATGAATCTACTCCTATCTCTGTCAGCTTGTCCCTATGGTGTTGAAGGTGCTAGAGAAGTCCAGAAAACATAATTCTCTACTAGCACCACTGCCTCTGTCCAACGTGGGGAGAGGGAATCGGTGTCAGCATATAGAGAATGGCATCACTCCACTCCCACCTTCTCCTGGTATGCGAACTGCAGAGGTTCGAAGGGTGTGGTGGACCTGTGGCCTCAGGTGGTGAAGCAGCAGCCGCTCCATGGTCTTCTCATCAACATGTGACGTCAGAGGGTGACAGGCCTGAAGTCATTCAGCTCACTAGGACGTGATACCTTTGGGACTGGGGTGATGCAAGGTGTTTTCCCCAAAGCCTCGGACTCTCTCCTGTTCCAGCTCAGGTTGAAGATGCGCTGTATAGGACTCCCCAGCTCCAACGCACAGGCCTTCAAAATCATGGCGATACTCCCATCTGGGCCCACTGCTTTACTGGTACGAAGTCTCCCTCAGCTCTCTGCTTACCTGGGCTGCTGTAATTGTGGGGGGGGGGGGGACTCTCCTCCTATGCTGGGTATCAGCAGAAGGATGGGTGGAGGATGCAGTACTCCGAGGTGAGAGTGAGAGTGGGTTAGGGTGGTGATTGGTTATTTGGAGAAAGGAAAGGAATGACAGGAATTGGAGGTTTGAAAGAGACAGTAACTGCTGCAATAAATTATTTCATTGAAGGTCGCACATAGCACAGCAAGCATTTTACATGGATGGGGGACATTTCGTCACTACCACTGCACCACCGTGCCCCCATGTTTAATACATGCTTTAATTCCTGTCATCATGAAATGATATCAAGTATACATCTTAGTATTTAAATTGTTCAGAGAGCTGTAATATCATGAATGTAAATGTATTCTCGTGTCCTGTTGGCATAAGAGGAAGCCATGTTTAAGAAGCACGTAGTGATTCACACACATAGAATACAAAGCATTTAACGTGCTACTTTAGCCTCTACGATGGGATTGAGAAACTAGTAAATTAAACAATTTTAAGATAAAGATTTATGATGTTTTTACTTTAATGACAAAATAAACCTGGGATTAAAGTGAAATTAAGAGATTAAAGATGACATTTCAACCTTTTTTTTTTCACTGTCTCCCTATTTTTTTTTTCTTTTCTCTGTGCCCTAATTACTCTTCCATGTGACACTCAGACGGTGGGCTGCGACTTGCCTTTTATGGTGACTTTGACATCTGACCACTTCTTTTTAATTTCGGCACTTGTGTGACTTTGTTGAACTTGAACTATCGAGTTTTTCTGCACTCTTTGTCACTCGATCAACTCCCTTTTGTTGTTTATATCTCTGTTTAAACCAACAAATGGTACATTTTTCCTTGCCTCCACCGTGGTATTCACTGAAATTCTTTTTTCCTGTGCTTTTTGCCAATGTCTTTTCACAGAACGCTGAAGGTAAGGAGCTATTTATATTAATTTTCATATTCAAAGGGGCGTAATTCTGGGAGGAGCTGGGGAGGGCGGCAGCCGCATGCATGTGTGTTACATTTCATGTTAACTGGGATTTATATAGTGGAAGAACATGGAAGTTGGTGTACGCACAGATTGATGCATCTGGATTTTTTGTGCATATGAACTTTTCTGTTTTTGTCCGTATGCCCAATTTTTAGTGTGAATTCTATGCACAGCGTTATGCATGAAGCCCCAGGAGAGGCTACACTATGGCGCGTTGCTGCCTCAGCACTACTGCTTACCACACCAAGGAGGGATAAATGTAAATCCAGAGGGATTAAAATATTCCTAGATTCTTCATTTAAAAGGACTCAGCCACTGTTTGAGAGCAGAGTGGGCCAACCTCCTTGTACATTGTATTCAGAAAGTATTTGGACCCCTTCACTTGTTATATTGTAGACCTGTGCTAAAATCATTTATACTCATTTTTACCTTGTCAAGCAACACTTAACAATTTCAGAACGACCAAGCCAGAACAGGCTTTTAGACATTTTTGCAAATTTAATAAAAATAAAAAACTGAAATATCTCTTTGACACAAGTATTTAGAACCTTTACTCAGGACTTAGCTGAAGGACCCTTGGCAACCATTACAGCCTGGAGTCTTCTTGAGTTTGATGTGACAAGTGGTGCAGACCTGAATGTAGGGATTTTCGGCTTTTCTTTTCTGCAGATTCGTCAGGTTGGATGGAGACCTTTGGTGGAGAGTTATTTTCAGGTCTCCCCAGAGATGTTCAACTGGGTTTAAGTCTGGGGCTCTGGCTGGGAAATGCAAAGACATTCACAGAGTTGTCCCCAAAGCCACTCCTGTGTTATCTTTGCTTTGTACTTGGGGTCACTGTTGGCCCGGTCTGAGGTCCAGAGAGCTCTGAAGCAGGTTTTCATTAAAGATATTTCTTTACTTTGTGCCATTCACCTTTCCCTCATCCCTGTCTAGTCTCCCAGTCCATGGCATTGAAAAGCAACTCCACAGTATATTGCTGCCACCACCATGTTTCACCACTGGAATGGTACTGCACAGGTGCTGAGCGGTGCCTGGTTTCCTCCAACTTAGAATTGAGGCAGGACAGTTCGTTGTTAGTTTCATCGGAGCAGAGAATCTTATTTCTCACAGTCAAAGTATTTTAGGTGTGTCCTTTTACAGTTGGGAGCCCCGCTCATCAGAGTGTTGCAGTGAGGGTTGGCCTTCTGGAAGTTCCTCCCATCTACACAAAGGTTCTGTGGAACTCAGGCAGAGTTACCATTGTGTACATGGTCACCTCTCCTACCAAGCTCCTACTCCCCCAATTGCTCAGTTTGGCCCGGTGGCCAGTTAGAGAAAGCGTCATGCTTGTTCCAAACTTAGTTAATGTATGAGTTATGGGGGCCACCATGCTCTTGGGAATATTCAGTGGTGCATAAATTTTTTGTAACCTTCCCCACATCCGTGCATGAAGAAAGTCCCATTTCTATGCTCAGCAGGTAATTCTTTTGACCTCTTGGCCTTGTTTTAAGTCTGATAGCAGGGCACTGCGAAAGTATTCATTCCCCTTGGTGTTTGTCTTGTTTTGGGGGGTTAGCACCATTTGGCTTACACAACATGTCTACCAAGGTGCAGAATATTTTTATTGTGACACAAACAATAATTAAGACAGAAAAAAACAGAAATCTTAAGTGTGCATAGGTATTCACCCCCAAGTCAATGCCTTGTAGAGCCACCTTTTGCTGCAATTACAGTTGCAAGTCCCTTGGGAATGTCTCTATTAGCTTAGCACATCTAGTCACTGGGATTTTCTCCCATTCCTCAAGGAAAAACTCCAACTCCTGTATTTTAGTTGGGTTGCATTGGTGTACAGTAATCGTCAAGTCATGCCGCAGATTGTCAATTGGATTGAAGCCTGGGCTTTGCCAGGGGTGGGCAAAGTCATTCCTGGAGGGCCGCAGTAGCCGCGGGTTTTTGTTCCAACCCAGTTGCTTAATTAGAAAACAATCCTTGCCAATAATTATATTTCATGGCTTGTTAGTGTTTTAACTCTGCTATGTCAAGTCATTCTCATATCCTAGATTTTTTTCCATTCTAAGGATATCATCCAAATACTTTGAAGTGTAAAACGGAAGGGTAATTCTCAATCCTTCACTTTTTTCTCTTCTCTTTCCTTCCAAGTATTTAATTAAACCAAATAGTGCACGATAAATACACACAGGTGTAAAGGGTAACAAGCAAAATGGACAACTGCTGGTTTCTTTTGTCATTTGCATCTTATTGCTAATAAGGAGCAATTAAAATCCGAGAATGCAGCTGTTTAAGACTTAAATAAGCAATAAGGGTTCAAAATCTTAATGAGGGAGATAACTAAAATGAAGCAGAAGTGTTTCTAGTGCAATAAGGGCTTCTTATTAAGCAACTGGGTTGGAACAAAAACCTGCAGCCACTGCGGCCCTCCAGGAATGACTTTGCCCACCCCTGGACTAGGCCATCCCAAGACATTTAAATGTTTCCCTTTAAACCACTCCATTGTAGCTTTAGCAATATGTTTTTTGTCCTGCTGGAAGGTGAACCTTCGTCCCAGTCTGAAATCTCTGGCGGACTGAAACAAGTTTTCCTCAAGAATTGCTCCGTATTTACTGCCATCCTTCTTTCCTTCAGTCCTGACCAGTTTTCCTGCAACTAGCTATGGAAAAACCACCCTACAGCATGATGCTGCCGCCAACATGCTTCACTGGTGGAAATGGTGTTCTCAAGGTGATGGGAGGTGTTTGGTTTACACTACACATGGTGTTTCCTACAATGGCCAAAAAGTTCAGTTTTAGTCCCAGAGAACTTTCTTCCATGTGTTTAGGGATTCCACCACATGCTGCTGGACAAACTCCAAACGTGTTTTCTTACTTTTTACTTTAAGCAATGGCTTATCTCTGCCCCTCTTCCATTAATTCCCACTTAGCTTAAAGTGGACCTATGCATAGATTATCCCATCCTACACTGTGGATCTTTACAGCTCCTTCAGTGTTATCCTTGGTGTCTTTGTTGCATCTCTGATGAATGCCCTGTTTTCCTGGTCTGTAAATTTTTCGGTGGGTAGCCTTCTCTTGTCAAGTTTGTATTGGTGCCATGTTCTTCCCATTTTGTCATAATGAATTTATTGTTTTTTCCGTGAGATATTATTTTCTTAACCCAACCCTGATCTGTACTTCTCCACAACTTTGTCTTTGACCTGTTTGGAGTGCTCCTTGGTCTTTATGTTGCTTGCTTAGTGCTGAAACCCTGGAGTTTCAGGGTCAGAGGCCTTCCAGAACAGGTCTGTTGATACAGACATCATGTGACACTGATTGCAGACAGATGAAACCCAATTCACTAATTATTTGACTTCTCATATTAATTGGTTTGATCAGATCTTACAAAAAGTTGGAATGGTATGGAAAATTCAAATACAAAAAAAGCAGTGATTCTTAAATTTACTTTGACTTTTATTTCATTGCAGACAGTATGAACCCAAGATATTTCATGTTTGTCTGGTCAAACTTTATTTCATTTGTTAATTTACATCCATTCCTGATTTGGGATTGTATTGTGGGGGTTTCATAGAAAAGAGAATGAAGACATTTGCACTCACAACTTTTCAGTTTTTACTTGTGTTATATACATTAGGGGGCTTACCCCCTGCTCACTTTGCTCGCCAACCCCCCTTGCCTGTGCTACGCGCCCAGCCACTTCGCATCTCTGCTGCTCGTGTTGAGAAGAGGGGGGCTGAATGCACCTCAAGGAGACGCCGGTCGCTCCACCGAAACCCCTCTTAAACGGTAATTCAATGGGAAACAAATAGTTGTTTTTTTTTTTTTTTACCTCCTCTTTGCTCGATCAGCTGCTTTGGTTTGCTGCTGCCGTGCCATGTGATCTGCATCTCGCGTAGCGCTTCAAACATTTAAAAACCTTAAACAGCAGTTGTTTTTTTCATCTACTCTTTGTCTTTCTGGCCCTGGGCGTGGTTGTTTTGTGGCACAAAGTCTCGGTCTCACGGGACATGAGTTCTTGATGTTTTTTAGTTTATAATTGAAAAATGGAATAAGAATCTGAAAATCTAACAACATCACATTAAAGTTCGATAAATTCTGAAAAGAATGATACCAAACATATATATGTAGGTTTTAAAATAAGCCCAATTTAAAGCGTGACAAAAGTGTGACACAAAAGGCGTCACATAAAAGCATTGCACAAAATCTTTGCACTTTTAGGCTTCGGATTTTATAATACTGTGTGTGTGTGTATGTGTGTAAATATATATATATATATATATATATATATATATATATATATATATATATATATATATACACAACAACAGTGGGAACCTCAGTTCACGACCATAATTCGTTCCAAAACTCTGGTCGCAACCCGATTTGGTCGCTGAACTGAAGTAAATTTCCCCCATAGGATTGTATGAACAGCGCCCCTCCACAATTATCGGCACCCCTGGTTAAGATGTGTTCTTAGGCTTCTAATACATTGTTTTTTTTCCCAAAAAATAAAGGCTCACAACACAAAAAAGAGAAAAATCCAACCTTTAATTGAAGTACGTTTATTCATTGGGGGAAAAAAAATCCACATTAAGAAATACATTTTTTACATGAAATTATTATACAATTAATCCATTCCAGACTGTAAAAACTGTATGTAAATATATTTCTTTCCTAAGTTTTTAAGCACAAATATAGTTAATTATACCATAGAATGCACAGCGTAATAGTAACTAAATGTAAAAACATTGAATAACATGCTATAGCGCTACCAAACCACTGGCTAAAAAACACTTTTTTTTAAATGAGTTTTTAAGCACAGGGAATAAAATGAACATTTGAAAAATCCGTAATTTAATAAACCACCAAGAAAAGTACATTGCAACAATGCAGGCTACGAACCGATCGCTTGAAAACAAAATCAAGCCCAGTGCATTCTTTAACTGCCTTCTCTACCTTATGCGTCCAGCTCTCTCTCTCTCGCGCTGCCCTGTGTATGTGCGTCTCTCTCTCTCTTGTGTGTGTGTGTCGCGCTCTCTTGCTCGCTGCACACAGGAAATGCACAGGGAGAGACCTGAACATGTACAAACCGAAAGGGAAAACTGGCTTGTTCGGTATACCGAGTGTTGGTGGTCGTGAACCGAGGCAAAAGTTTGGCAAATGTTTGGTCGTAACCCGATTTGTACATGTACCGAGACGTTCATGAACCGAGGTTCCACTGTGTGTGTGTGTATATATATATATATATATATATATATAATATATATATATATATATATATATATATATATTTATATATATAAATATATATATATATTATATATATATATATATATATCTATACTAATAAAAGGCAAAGCCCTGATTGACTGACTGACTGACTGAGTGACTCATCACTAATTCTCCAACTTCCCGTGTAGGTAGAAGGCTGAAATTTGGCAGGCTCATTCCTTACAGCTTACTTACAAAAGTTAGGCAGGTTTCATTTCGAAATTCTAAGCGTAATGGTCATAACTGGAACTTGTTTGACTGACTCACTCATCACTAATTCTCCAACTTCCCGTGTAGGTAGAAGGCTGAAATTTGGCAGGCTCATTCCTTACAGCTTACTTACAAAAGTTAGGCAGGTTTCATTTCGAAATTCTACGCGTAATGGTCATAACTGGAACTTGTTTGACTGACTCACTCATCACTAATTCTCTAACTTCCCGTGTTGGTAGAAGGCTGAAATTTGGCAGGCTCATTCCTTACAGCTTACTTACAAAAGTTAGGCAGGTTTCATTTCGAAATTCTTCGCGTAATGGTCATAACTGGAACCTGTTTTTTGTCCATATACTCTAAGGGAGGAGGCAGAGTCACGTATTGCGTCATTACGTATTACTCCTCCTACGTAATCACGTGAACTGAAAACGAGGAAGAGATTTA